>NW_005371410.1:9100761-9104099 GCF_000412655.1 Myotis brandtii
ATATATATATTTTTTAAAGAGTGAATGAGAAGCGTTTCCTGTCAGTTCATTAGATGACTAAGTAGTGCAGGTGACCTTGCCTCCTGGTAGAGTATCAGTTTTGGAGTCATACAGCGTTACAGCATCAGTTTCATCTTAGTAATTGAGTGCATTCTAGCAAGCTAGTTTTCAGTGTCTGGCATGTAATAAATCCACAATCAATGGTAGTTATTGTCATTAGCTAATAAACAACAAAGATGTCTTTCTGGAATTTTCAGCTTTTCAATCAGCATTTGCGTTGAGTATTTCTGGTTATTGCCAGGCTGAATGTTTTGTTGGAGTGAAGTCTTTTGTGACCTGCTCTGCTCAATTAGCCAGATATCCTTCACTTTTAGTTTAAAAAGCAGAAGCCACGAGGATTAGAGACATAAGCATTTGCATACTATATCTCATTTTTGTTTGGTATCTTAATAGAAATATTTTGTAAATGCACTAGTAGTAGGATCATGGCCCTTCCAAATTTTGGTCATATATTCAGAAAGATAGTGATGGTAGTTGATAGAGAAATTGGGACTTAATGGTCCCTGAAGTGCTGGTCTATGCAATTTGGGACATACTCAGATTTACCTTGTAGTCTATACTGCCTGATTAACTTTTTTATTTTATTAAATTTATTGAGGTAACATTGGTTAGTAACATTACATAAACTCCAGGTGTATAACTTCATAATAGGACATCTGAGTACTCTGTTGTGTGCTCACCACCTGAAGCCCAGTCTCTTTCTGTCACCATGTATTTGACTCCCTTTACCCTATTTGTCCTCCCCCTACCCCCTTCCCCTCTGGTAACCACCATTCTATTGGCTGGATCTGTGAGTTTTGTTTTTTGTTCATTCATATATTCGTTTTGTTTGTTCATTTGTTGCTTTTTGTTTTATACCCCACATATGTGTGAAATACTGTGGTTCTTGTCCTTTTCCATCTGACTTACTTCATTTAGAATAATACTCTCAAAATTTATTCATGTTGTCACAAATGGCAATATTTTATCTTTTTATGGCTGAATAGTATTCCATTGTATATATGTACCACATCTTCTTTATTCATCCATCAAAGTACAGTTAGGTTATTTCCATGTCTTGGCTATGGGGTGTGTGTGTGTGTGTGTGTGTGTTTTCAAATTTTCTGGGTAGATACCCAGAAGAAAGATTGTTGGATAATATGGTAGCTCAATTCGTAATTTTTGAGGAATTTTACATACTCAAGGCACAGGGAGGTTTCTTACTCACTATTTCTTAAGGACAACGGATGCCATATAGAAATTAATTAATAAAGTCTAAAATATATGTTTGATCTATATATGCTGAGATTATATTGAACTTCACTCTTTGTTTTTGAGGTCAAGAATCTTAGTTTTGATATTGGGTGTGTGACCTCTTATGAATTACTGAACTTCTCTGAACTTAGTGTCATCATCTGTAAAATGTAAATAACATGTCCCACAGTGTTATAAGTTTTATCTAGAACCCTTTTACCCAGATTATGCAGGGGAGTTCTTGGTTCAATTTGTAGTGCAAAATATCTGTTCAGTAAATACGTCATGGCCTCTGAACCAAGTTTTCAAAGTGTGAGAATGCAAAAAGGTAACCAACAGTTGTTGAGTAAGCATATGTACTCTGTGTGAGGTAAATGTAAAACAACTATTACATAAATTTATCTCATTCAGTCCGCATAGCTGTCACATTGAGTAGGTCTCATTATCTTCTTATACCAGGTAGGGAACTGAATTGTAGGCTGGTTTAGTCACTTAAATCACATAGCTAGAGGCTGATAATGCCAAAAGTTTGCTCAGTTTGTCTGTTATTGGACACCAAATTCCATTCTTATGTAATGTGCTATGTTCCTGGGTCAGAGTTTTTTTCTACCACCAAAATACCTTTGTTTCCTATTGATTAGCTTATTCCTACTTACACTGAGCCTGTGTGCTTTATTTTAACCTACATACCTGCTTGATTTAGGGCTGGTAAATATGTACATATCCATTTCAAATGTCAGGAAGTCAATGCTATTGATTTTCAGGTTAGCAGGTATAGTAAAGAGGGATGAGATTTACACAGGTTATTTTGCAGCATGATTGTTTAACTTCAAAAGCAAACACACCCATTTTATATGCATTTAATAAGCAAATGACCAAGGATCTTAGATTTCTTGACATCTTCTTGAAATGACATCAAATATAACAGATTTACTAATATTTTCCTCATTAAATCACATATGGATTTACTCTATACAAAGGCAAGGTCTGCATATCTGTAGCAGAATCAGGCATGGCTGAAAGATGAAGTCATTCATTCATAGTTGCCAGGGATTATTAACAATGTGACTTCCAAGAGTGGAAGTGCCGTTATCTCTGTGTCCACCTGCCAGAGGCTTGCAGAGAGGGCACAGAAAAGCAGAAATTCTGCAGCTGCATCAATGTGACAGCTCCAACATGATCTGGAAAGTAGAGAAAAGCAGAATTATTGATTTTGAGATATCCTTATATGGCAGTCCCAGTCTTGACTAAATCCAGTCTTTAATAAAAAATGGAGAATTCAGAGATGGAGTAAGTTAATTTGTCATTCTCTCTCACATTCATAGCTAAATTTATATTTTCTGTTTGAAGATGGTTTATAGGTAATGTGAAGCAAATATTTCATAAACTTAGATAACCCTTTGTATACAGAATGCAAATAAATTTGGTGTTTACAACAGTGTTTGTCCTGGCTGGGTTGCTCGGTTGGTTGGAGCATTGTCCCATACATCAAAAAGGTTGCACGTTCTATTCTTGGTCAGGGCACATACTTGGCCTGCAGGTTCAATTCCTGGTCAGGGTGCATATGGGAGGCAACTGATTAATGTTTCTAACTCACATAGAAGTTTCTCTCTCTCCCTTCCTCTCTCTAAAATCAATTAATCTATAATAATAAAAGCATAATATGCTAATTGGACCAGACAACCTGCGAGGGAAGCCCAGGTCCCAGGTGCCTGCTGGCAGCAGGAGGGAAGCCTGGGTCCGGGGTGTCAGAGGGAAGCCGGTGCCAGCAGCCGGGAGAAGGAAGGCCTACTCTTGCACGAATTTCGTGCATCGGGCCTCTAGTGTGTGTATATACACTGCCCTTTACCACTCACATATCCTGCCCAAATTGCAGCAAATGACCTGATCTCAGAAGAAAAATAGGAGCTAGCCACCATAAATACTCTCAACTTTCTTCCCCACTATCTTTAAATTTATTCCTCTACACTCCAGTTACAGAGAGGGTGGATCAGGGATGGTCCATTTTCTGATGCTCTGTAAAAAAAAAATTATATATATATATA
>NW_005371410.1:9104286-9106468 GCF_000412655.1 Myotis brandtii
ATTAAAAAAAGTTTAAGTTGAAAACTTTGAGAATCTTTAACTTTACTTAAAGACAAGATAGACAACACAAAAATAAACTGCTTTTAATTTTCAGATTATAGACAGAATGAAAAGAAAATTGCCAATCATTCCAGAGTTTTACTTTTAATGCTTCATGGATAGTGTATAGGAATATGATTCTTTAAACTTGTGCCTACCACTCATTAAGCAGAATTTATGTAACTCAGAACACAAGGGTGAGCTTGGCCCTTTAGATAACGTCCTTTTGATACCCTGCCCTTTACCATTCATATCCTGCCTAAATCACAGCAAATGACCTGATCTCAGAGGAAAAATAGGAGCTACCGACCATAAATGCTCTCAACTTTCTTCCCCACTATCTTAGATTTATTCCTCTACACTCCAGTCACAGAGGGAGAGGGTCAGGGATGATCCATTTTCTGGTGCTCTGTACCCCATCCCCTTCTACTACCTCTCATTCCTGATTACATCCATTATCATTGGCTCCCTTCTCTGTTCCTCTTCACTGGTTCCTTTTTTCAAATTTAAATATTAATTAATTCCACAACTACTTATGCAGAATCTTCCTGAATTATTGACACATGCCAAACCACAGACCAGGAAGCTCAGAAGACACAAACAGAATAAATATAAAAAAGAGTCAAACACACATATGTGTTTAATACGATATATCATATTAAAACTAACGAATACCAAAGGCAAAGCAAAAGCTTCAAGTCCTTAAGAGAAAAGAGACTTATTACATGCAGAAGAATAACAACAATCAAAACAGACTGTGTGAGAACCTATGCAACCAGAGGACATTGAAATAATATTGTTAAAATACTGAAAGGAAAAAAAAACCACCTATGAGCTCACAATTCTATATTCAGTGAAAATAACTTTCATAAGAGAACAGTTAATAAATATTTTCCCAGGCCAAAAATAAAGTACTGAAAATACTAGAACTCATTGCTTGGAAATCTTGCATAAAGAAATGTTAAGGGAAGTGTTGTAGGCAGAAGGAATATAATACTAGGCAGAAGTTTGGATTTTCACAAAGAAATGAAGATTGTTCAAAATAAATGAATGGAAGTAAAAATAAAACAGTTTTTAAAAAAATTTCAGTTGCTCTAAATGATAACTGAATATTTAAAGCAAAAATTATAGCAGTGTATTGAGTATTTAGAGCACATAAAAGGAAAATATATGAAGAATGTTGTTGGAAGGTCAAAATTGGAGAAACACTTGTGTTTCCATTGATGATATGATCACTGATCACCCCTGAAGTTACTTATTATAATACTAGCCTTGTCTTCAAAATCTATACTATGTTTCTTTCAGTCATTAACTACTATAGAGCTTACCTCAAACATCTATAATTTTTCTCATCCTGAGCTAGTGCAATAGTTTCCTAACTAGACTTTTTTCTCAAAGTCATCCCTTACCGTGATTCCAGAGGCATATTTCCAAGATGCAAATATAATCCCATGTTTAAAATACATTGCTCATTCTCAACAGAAAGCATGGGAAGCCCTTCATTGTGTTCTCCCTCTGAGCAACCAGGCTCATTGCTGATCACTTCGTCAAGTGCACTCATCAGTGTCATGTTACATGCAGTTCTTCCAAATTGTTTGCATCATTTTGTTTTTTCACATAATTTTTCCATATGAAAGTGCTCAGAGCCCTAGTTGGTTGGTGTGAACACAATTTAAACGCCACCTCATTTTTAAAATGAGGCGTTTTTATTGATTTTAGAGAGGAAGGGAGAGGGAGAGAGAGAGAAACATCAAAGTTGAGAGAGAATAATTGATCAGCTGCCTCCTGCATGCCCTACTGGGGATTGAACCAGCAACCTGGGCATGTGCCCAACAGGGAATCGAACAGTGACCTGCTGGTTTATAGGTCAATGCTCAACCACTGAGCCACGCTGGCTGGGCAATGCCACCTCATTTTTAAAGCTTTCACTGATAGCTCACTGCCATTTTGTCCTCTCTAGTGACAGAAGTCCACATATCCCATCCTATATGACACTGCTTTTGGTACTTAACAAGTGTGTTATTACTTTATATTCATACATCTGTTTTCTCCACAAATTGTGAATGCCTTGAACTCAGGCATGGCTGCCATCTTATTAATGTGTGTGTGTGTGTGTGTGTGTGTGTGTGTGTGTGTGTGTGTG
>NW_005371410.1:9107746-9120468 GCF_000412655.1 Myotis brandtii
CACAAAAACCCTATTTAGTAGATGTAGTTATTATCCCTATTCAACCTCAAAGCAAACTAAGACCTAAAGATTTTTTCCCTTTATTGATTAAGATATTACAAATGTGTCCTAATCCTCCCATTGTCCCCCATCACCCACTCATGCCCTCATCCTCCGGTGTCTGTAAAAGACCTAAAAATTTTAATGAACTTATCCAAGAGCACAGCGTTATTAAGTAATAGAGCTGACATTTCTGCCCAGTGTTACAATAGAGCTTGTTCTTTTTATTTTAACAGCCTCCCTAACTTTTACAAGCAAAAAAATAGGAACAATAAAAAAACACATGAACTAAGTCAAAGTTCAGTGAAATAGCCTAGAAATATTATGGGCAGTACATGATTAATTGCCAAAAGAACAGTAAAGACAAAGTCTTTGGGTTAACTAGATACGAGTACTACAAGATCACTTCCTACCTCATCTCTTTTAAGTATCTCTTCTTTTAAGCACTCCCCTTGTAACTCCAATTTGATAGCAAAGTCCAGAATTATGCAAATTTACTCAATGTATTTTCCTATACATATTTTAAATATATTTATTAAATGTGTGCTCTTTTTATGTTTGTTTTTTTGTTTTTTATTTTCATTTATTTTAAATATGTGCTCTTTTGAAACACATACACAATCTGATTCCCTGCTTGCATATATAAACCAATTAGCTTACCTACTTATAAATCTAGCTTAAAATAATAGCTAATGTTGAATTTTTGCAGAATTAACTGGACTAAAATATTCTCAATATCTATCAAATGCGTGTTAATCAAATCGCCATATAGTAATAACAAGTGTCTGGCTTGACCTGTAAAGGGCAGCTTCTTTATATATGTTCTTACACTGCACCTTCAATTTTTTCCTTATTTTAAAGCTTCTTCCCATGGTACCTCAGAGGGTCACAAAATTCAGAAGTAACTGCATTCACTCTGAGTGAATAGGATTCTGGAGATTTATGATGAGCCCATATGACTATAAAAGTGAAGTCACATGATAATGATTTTCTTTGATTGTAAGAAAATGCTTTTTAGAAAATCAGTTGAGCATTTCTTCTTCCCCGTTTCAATGTAGATCATCACTATTCTAGTTATAGCTTACATCGGTTTTGTATAGAAAGAGAAAAAAAGAAAGCTTTGTTTGGAAGTGCTTTCAGTGGTTGATTTATTGAAAGAACAACCCCAGGAGGAATAATTTTAACTCTGGCTTTCCCAAAGAATCAGCGATTTTTAAATCTAGGTAATCTTCAAATGCAGACTTATTAATTCAATGAATATGTATGCTAATGCAAACACATTTAAATCAAAGTGGGTCTATCTTGAAGAAACTGAATTCATATTGTTTTATATACAGGCTTTATAAACTCTGTAATACTGATGGGGATATAGTCAGGAAAGAAGTAATCTCAGCCCCCTGAAGTAACTTTTGTTAGGAATACAAACAAGATTTGAATACGGTGGCACAAAACCACAGGCACAATGTGCACAGTCAGGTTTGTGATTTTATGAGATTGCTTGACTTTTGGAGTTTATTTTGATCATCTCTGATTTGATTTTCTCTTTGTGAATCTATTTACAGAGAAGCAAGAAGCCCTTGATATGAGCAATGTGTTAGCTTTCAGAGTATCTTAGTATGTTTTGATATGGTGGTGATGCCTGATTAACTCCAGTGTCTACTGTAATATGTAATTTAATTTCTCTCCCCCTTAGATTATATTAAACATTGAAAAAATGCCACATTGTTTTAGTTTTTAAATTAAAAAAAAAAAGCTCATCCATAAGAATTTCTGAAGTGCATGTTCTTGCCTGTTAGGTTATAAGTGTAGATGCAAAACTACTGATTTGTGAGTCTCATGGCCATGGTTCTAATCCCGAAGTATTCGCCTCACTGAACTTTTGTTTCTTCTTTCCTAAAATAGGATACAAACATAAAATATGGCTGTTTCAAGGGAACTTTAAAAATATAAATCAACTAGCATTGCACATTGCCCTTATTAGGCAAGTGTATGTCATCCCAGTCATTTCTCATAGTAATTATATATTATTAGCTTAGTCTTTGTTCAACCAGAAAGTCATTTCTACTTTCCTTTTAATATGCATTTTTTTATTGTTTTGCACCTGCATAAGGTTTCCAGATCTGGTTAATTCATTCTTTGTGCTTAAAAGTCAGCTCTTCACAGTGGGGCACTACTGCCTTGATCCCCTCTTTTGAAAAAGTCCAAACCTCACTTATCTAACTTGGGTAACTTCTAGTTGAGTTAAAACCTACTAATATATGTTTGAGACAACCAAGTGCTTTACAAACACACTCCTTGCAATATGAGAAGGAATCCTAAAGAGAGAAAAATTAAATACTGAACTTCTCATCTTTCTCTCAGATGTCATTTAATATATTTTATGGTTGCTTATTCGATGTAGAAAAATATTTTCATAATTAACAGATCCTAACAATCTTTTCTAAAGGATTGCTATAATAACTTACTAAAAGAATACTATCCAAAGATGTTTTTATTGAATTCTCTTTGATCTGAACATCAGTTGATAGATATAAAGAGACCTGACATATCAAAAACAATTGTAAAATAGTTGATTAACTGTGCACAGAAAGTGATCCTAGATTAAATAAACAGTAAAATCAAATCAGAGGTAGCAGCTGAATTTGATAGATTTAGGAGCAGGCAGGAAAAATCACAATTTTATGAAAACATTTTGAGGTCTTTAAAGCCGATACCATGTTTTAAAAAGGCTTTTATTTCCCGCAGGAAGTATTAACAGAACATAATATTTATCTAAAATAACACCTTTATAAGTAAGTAAAGCAAAAACCTACCTTGAAGTGCTGATATTAAAGTGTCTCAATATGAGCATTTTTGATGTGACCCACCTTTATGTTTTACTCATCACAAATGCACCGCCAGATGACACTGACTTATTGAGTCACATAAACAAATTCTGAAGCTTTGAACCCCTTGTATCTAAATGTGATGGCATCTGTTGAGAGGGGTAGGAGAATTCTCTGGATGGTATTGCTTAGTTGCCTAGCAATCAGTCACCTGATGTGTTTGAGGAATCAGGCAATGAGCAAGAAGTCTGATAAAGGGGAGAAGCCACAGGATCTTTTATGAAGGCTAATTATATGTACAGTAGCATATGTTTTAGCTACTGCTTGAGTGTATAAAGTAATTGAAACTAAGCAAGTAACTTTGGATAAGATTCACCATGGAGAAAGAGGGATCTTGCAATAGTTGTATTGAGTTGCTCATATGATTTTTTTGGTTGGGGAGGACATATTCTCAGGAGACTTGTAAGAATCCAATATCTTCAAATGTTCAATGTCTGTAATATGAATTGTAATGACCTTGTGAAATAACATTTTGAAAAGATGTTCTTTAGCATTATTATAAGTAGAAAAATTTAATTCATATGAATGGTTACACTTAATTAAGCAAATGCTTGTTCTTAGATTAATTCTCATCAGATAGAGTCCTTTTCCAGAAATGTTGTGACTTCTTGATAATAAAGTTTTGGGACAAAAATACAAAATCCATCTAACAGGATGCTGCCTATTATACTGTTATTGTGTTTGAATTGAGTAATGCTAATATTCTTAGACTCATTTCTGTAACACTTAAACATAAACTACAATTCAAACTCTTCTCTACCAATGAGTGTCTGATGGATAACTGAATCAAACACAATAAGGTCTATTACTACTTAAGGCTTTCTTAAATCTTGGGGATAAGACAGGGTAAAAATAAAGAACTAATATAAAAAAATGATTGATATGGATGTATAGTTTCTATAACAATTGTCATGTAAAGGTATATAAAGAAGTATTTAGTAAAAACTCTAGTACCTCAACCTGTGGGTCGCGACCCCTTTGGGGGTCAAACAACCCTTTCACAGGGGTCGCCTAAGACCCCTAAGACCATCAGAAAACACATATATAATTACATATTGTTTTTGTGATTAATCACTATGCTTTAATTATGTTCAATTTGTAACAATGAAATTGGGGGTCACCACAACATAAGGAACTGTATTAAAGGGTCACGGCATTAGGAAGGTTGAGAACCACTGCTCTAGTCCATAATGTGCTACCTTTGCAACCATACTATAAAAGAATTTCAGAACATACACATTTCCCTCTCATTAATATTAGACAACCATTTTATTTCAAAGTTTTTTATTGTTGACACTATTATAGATGTCCCTCATCCCTGCCCCCCTTTGCCCACCTCTACCCAGTCCCCGCCACCCCTCCACTGGCCTTCACCACTCTGTTGCCTGTGTCCATGGGCTATGCATATATCTTCTTTGGCTACATCTTCTTTTATCCAGTCACTCCTTCCCCCCCTGACCTCCATCAGTCTGTCTCATGTATCCATACCTCTGGTTCTATTTTATTTGTCAGTTTATTTTGTTCATTAGATTCCACATATAAGTCAGATCATATGGTATATGCCTGTCTCTGACTAGCTTATTTCACTTAGCATAATAATCTCCAGATCCATCCATGCTGTTGCAAAGGGTAGGAGTTCCTTCTTTTTTTTTACAGCCATGCACATTTAACTTTAATGTTTAATTTTTAAACATAATATTAATTGAGATAATACTTACATAACAAAATTTATTATTTAATAATATTAAAGCATTCAATTCAGTGATTTTTTTGTATATTTACAAAGTTGTGCAACCATCACTACTATCAAATTCTAGCATATTTTTATCACCCCCAAAAAGTAATCTTATATTAATTAGCAGTCACTCCCATTCTTACCTTCCCCCAGACTACTAGCAAGCACTAATCTATCTATGCCAGTGGTTCTCAACCTTCCTAATGCCGCAACCCTTTAATACAGTTCCTTATGTTGTGGTGACCCCCAATTTCATTGTTACAAATTGAACATAATTAAAGCATAGTGATTAATCACAAAAACAATATGTAATTATATATGTGTTTTCCGATGGTCTTAGGCGACCCCTGTGAAAGGGTCTAATGTAAATATCTGATATGCAGGATGTATTTTCATTGTTACAAATTGAACATAATTAAAGCATAGTGATTAATCACAAAACAGTATGTAATTATATATGTGTTTTCTGATGGTCTTAGGCAACCCCTGTGAAAGGGTCATTCGACCCCCAAAGGGGTCGCGACCCACAAGTTGAGAACCGCTGATCTATGCCAATGGGTTTGCTTATTCTGAATATTTCAAAGCAATGAAATCATACAATACGTGATATGTTATGTCTGGCTTCTTTCACTTAGCATAATGTTTTCAAGATTTATTCATGTTATAGCATGTATTAGTAATTCAGTCCTTTTTATGTCTGAAAATACTTCATTATATGGATATACCACATCATATTTATTCATTCACTGGTAGGTGGACAACAAGGTTATTTTTACATTGTGGCTATTATGAATAATGCTGCTATGATCACTCATGTACAGATATTTGCATAGATGTATGCTTTTATTTTTCTCAAGTATATATCCAGAAATGGAATTGCTGGCTAATATGTTAACTCTGTGGGTTCAAGTTTTTAGAAACTGCCAACTTGTTTTTCATAGCAGTTGCACCATTTTACATTACCACCAGTGATGTATGAGAGTTTCAGTTTATCCACATTATTGCCAACAATTTTTGTTTCCTGTTGTTGTTGTTTTAATTTTTAGCCATCCTAGTGAGTGTGAGGTAGTCAGCTTATTGTTTGACTTTCATTTCCCTGATGATTGAAGATATTGAGCAGCTTTTTATGTGCTTATTGGTCATTTGCATATATTCTTTAAAGAAATGTCTATTCAGAAACTCTGCCCATTTTTAAATCACATTGTTTGTTCTTCTTGTTAAGTTGTAAGACTTCTTTATATATTCTAGACACTAGACCCTATTCAGATACATTATTTGCAAATATTTTTATTCCATTTTGTGGGTCATCTTTTCCCTGACTTAGTAAGCATCCTTCAATGCACACAATTTTTTAAGTTTGATGATGTTCAGTTTATTTTTTTCTTTGGTTACTTATGCTTTTAATGTCATCATGTTTAAGAAACTGTTGCCTAAGGTCACAAAGATTTACAGAGCTATTTCCTTTTAAGAATTTTATAGTTTTAGCCTTTACATTTAAGTCTTACATTTCTTTTGAGTTAATTTTTGTGTACTGTTTGATGTAAGATTCTAAACTCCTCTTTATGCTGGTGGGTATCCAGTTACCCCAGATCCATTTTTAAAAAACTATTCTTTCCTCATTAAATGATCTTAGCACCCTTGTTGAAATCAATTCTATGGATTCCATTCTGGATATTCAGTTATATCCTATTGACCTAATGTCTCTTCTTAGGCTAATACTATACTGTTTTGATTCTCTACCATAGAATGCCTTGAAATTGAAAAATGTGAGTCCTCCAACTTTGTTTTTCTTTTTAAAAGTTGTTTTGGCTATTCTGGGTCCCTGAATTTTTTAGGATCAGTTTGTCCATTTCTGTAAAAAAAAAAAAAAGGAATCTTACCATTTAATAGGGATTGCACTGAATCTGTGGATTTGCAGATTATCTTCAAATATTAAGTCTTACAATTAATGAAGAAGGAATGTCTTTTCATTTATTTAAAGAATTTCAACAATATTTTATTGTTTACAGTGTCCAAGTCTTGGTTAAATTTATTTTTAAACTTGGTTAACTTCTTGGTTAAATTTATTTTAAAATAGTTTTCTTTTTGATGCCTTAGTACAGTGGTTCTCAACCTTGGCTGCACATTAGAATCACCTGGGAATCTTTTTAAAATCCTGATTTCTGGGCCTCATCCTCCGGAAATTCTGTTTCTTTGTTATGGGGTGGGGCCACAACATTAGTAACAAAGAAACAGAATTTCTGGAGGATGAGGCCCAGAAATCAGGATTTTAAAAAAGATTCCCAGGTGATTCTCGTGCAGCCAAAGTTGAGAACCATTGCCTTAGTAAATGAAATTGTTTTCTTGTTTACATTTTAGGATTGCTTGCTGCTGTCATGTAGAAATACAGCTGATCTTTATGTTGATTTTGTATCCTACAAAGTTGCTGACTCATCTACTAGCTATAATAATTATTTTGTGGATTCTTTAGGGTTTTCTATATATAAGATCATGTCATCTGTGAACATAGGATAAATTTTCTATTTTTGCAAAACATGTTATTGGAATTTTGAGAGGGATTGCATTGAGTCTGTAGATCACTTTGAGTAATTTGGACATCATTTGTTAAAAAATATATATATATTTTTATTGATTTCAGAGAGGAAGGGAGAGGGAGAGAGAGTTAGAAACATCAGTGATGAGTGAGAATCATTGATTGGCTGCCTCCTTCTGGGGATCGAGCCCGCAACCCAGGCATGTGATGTGCCCTTCAGAATTGAACCCGGGACTCTTCAGTCTGCAGGCCAACACTCTATCCACTGAGCCAAAACAGCTAGAGCAATGTGGACATCTTAACAGTATTAAGTTTTCAACCCATGAACACTTATTTGTATCTTCTTTAATTTGTTTCAGCAATGTTTTATAGTTTTCAGTGTATAAGTCTTTCATCATCTTGATTAGATTATTCCTAAGTATTTTATTCTTTTCAATGCTATTGTAAATGGAATTATTTTATTAATTTTCTTTTCTGAATGTTCATTGTTAGCGTATACCTATTTCTCAGTTTGGTGAGCTATCATTCTCATGATTTTCTTTCCTTGATTGGGCATGGTTTTATTTAGTTTTTGAACATATTTAAAATAATTATATTTTAAATTTTTGTCTAGTAAGTCCGATACCTGTGCTTCTTTGGGGAGAGTTTCTTTTAAAATTTTGTATGGTGCATAATTTCTTGTTCTATTACATGCCTTTTAATTTTCGTTGAAAAAATTTACATTTTCAATAGTCTGATAGTGCAAATTTGAAAATCATATTCTCCTTCCCCCCTTCACTTTTTGTTGCTTCTTATTGTAGTTGTTATTGTTCATTCATTGGCTTTTCTGAACTATTTTGTACAATCTTTATTCTTTTTTTCCCCTGCAATAAATGTTTTTACTTTTAATTTATCCTAAAGAAACTCACAATCAGGAGGAGGGAAAACAAACACTTTTCAAATTCCATGTTCTAGTTTTAAGATAAAGAATCAAAGTTTGCCACAGAGAACAAGAATCTCTATATGCATTAAAGTTTTTTGGGTTTTTTTTTTTAAGTTTTAAGGATATAGAAGCCCCTTGTGTATACTAGTATTTCACTATTTTTATTATCAGCTTACTTTTTTTTGAATGACCTATACTATGGCCCAGATGTTAACTTTTAACAGGACTCACTAATCACTTCTATATGCTTAGTCACTGGCACAATCCATGTTTCACCTTGGCTTCAACCAAGTCTTATTATTTTGTTGTTTTATTTTTATAGCAGTATTAAATGCTGTCCTATAGAAGTATTTCTCCAAGTTCTACTTGAAGGTCTGTATTAGAGAACAAGCACCAACAGACTCATTGACTACCCACATACTCAGGCTTCTCCAATAATACTTAAACCCCTCTGCCAAGAATGCCTTTTTTATGGCAGGTCTGGCCTGGGGAGATGGTAGCAGTGATCAATGAAGTGGACCTGTCCTCTGACAGTCTGCCTAACAAAGCCAAGGACCTAATGGGCAGTAGACATAAGGGAAGTCGATTATTCTTCCATCTAGCCACTCCCACTGGGTCATCAACTCTCACCTTCTACAGGCAGGTGAACTTAGGGTGTCAAAAGTAGTTCCCATGAGAGCTATCCCAACAATTACCTGCCTTACCAGCCTGTCATTGACCAGGCTCCTCCAGGAAATGATTACTCTGGTAGAATTCTTAAAACACAAGAATTTCCTCTTTGCCTCAGAAGAGTAAGAAAACATGTACAATATAAGTGTAAAGCAATAAATTCTAATCAATGCTGCAAAAGACTGTGTTATTGTAAAATCAATAAGCTCAAACTAACTTTCTGAAAATATTTTTTTAGAATGGGCTAGCTAACATTAAAAAATTTGCCCATGTATGTTCTTAGCTTCCATTCTATTTAAACATTTCTAGAGCAAGTAGTTACTATAATGGGAGAAAAAATAAAAAGATCATATATCTGGACCTAAACCTAAATATGAAAATGGATCCACATAACTGTTTTAAGAAATATGTTTAAAGGGCTTTACCATGCAGAGCTATGGCTTCCAGGAAGGGTTGCAAATCCGTCTCTGCAGATGAGCTGCTTTCTCTGGAAGTACCTGGGAGGGGACACGACCGGCATCCTTGGGGGAGCTCTAGAGTTTCGTGGTGGAGGAACTTTCCCACACAGGAAGTTGATCAAATCTTCTCTACAAATAGTTCTGTGCTTTTTAACCCAAGCCTACGCATCCTTATGGCATCGCTGATAGCCAATCTGAATTCCAATATCAAAACTTCGCTGACGGGTGTCCATGCTTCCTTTGTAGAGGTTGGCGGCGGCGGTGGCTGCGTTTTGGAGGGGCACCCAGAGAGAAAGTCCTTGTGCTGACACACTGGGTCTCTGTAGAGCCGGGCCACTGCGGTGGCCGAGTCCTGGAAGAGACGCCGCAGCTTCTGCGGCTTGTGCTCGGGACCCCGCCGCCTCCTGCAGCTCCTCCTGCTCGGCCTCGGCCAGGCACTGCCGCTTCCACTTAAGAACCAATTATTGGGCCTTGCTCCTGGATCTCGCCCTCACCCTCTTCCTCCCGCTTCTCCATCCTCCTGGCGGCCTAGGCCTCCTGCTCCCACCCCGGGGCCCCGCTGAAGGTCGCAACCACCCCTTGACTCTAATTCCGAGCCGTCTACCGTCCCCCCAGGGCAGCCGCTGCTGACAACCTAGACCTCCCCGCAGCCGTACCAGCCACAATCTTTATTCTTTATCATTTTTGGCCACTGAATTCTCTGTTCCGTTAACCTGGTGATCAACTGGCGATTGGACAAAGGTTTCTTTAGATGGCTGAAGAGAAAACCTCCCAGTGTGGGGGTGACTGTGTTTGTGAGTCTGGACATGCCTTCAATACTTAGCCAGGAAGGTTGCAACTCTGCTGAGCCTTCCCTTCCTGCTTGTGTGCCACACAAAGGCTGGTGAGAGGTGAGAATTTAGGGCCTTCTCCTGTCTTTTCTGAATGTGCACACACTACCTTCTGGGTTCCCAATATTTTGTAGCTTTTCCAAACCCTTATTCTTCAAAGCATCTCCTTCTGTAGCCTTTCTTCCTTGTGGGTGTGTTATCTGCCCTGTCATCCATCGCCCTTAGCTATGACTAAACTATTTGCTTGGCAAAAATACTTTGTGCAGCTATTTGAGGATAGACTAAAATGGTAAACAGGTATTTTGCTACTTTGTTTGAACATATTCTATGTGTGTATATGTGTGTATGTTTAAAATAATTACTGACTTCTATTAAAACAAAGTTCCAGAATACTGTTTTAACTAATTTAATTCCAGTGAAAGGTTTTGAAAATTGTTTCTATCTATAACTTCAGAAAAAAAGTATACAGCCTAGTTAACAGTAACAGCAAGTTTGATACATAAATTTATGGTTTATAAATTTATGCTTATACATTTGTATGGTTTCTCCATATACTGTCCCTTCAATTTTTACAAAAATGTATTCACAAATGAGAAGAATGTTCAGAAATGTTGAAATAACCTGGAGTCAGGGCTCTGAATCTTTACAAGAACCGTAATCAGAAGTGTTCTGTGTCTCGTAATTGGCCAAACTGGCACTAACTGCAAATCATATACTTTTCCCCCATACCACGCATTTATTAGTAAAAATAATGTGCTTATGCTCCAATGGCAGGTACTGAGTGTGAACCATTTCTATAACTAAGCACTTCATGGAATTGATTCAGGGCAAGTCTGGAATTTTACCTTCTCCCTCTGCCTGTCATCATTGAAATCATTCCTAATGTAATGGCATAAATGGGCTTTCCAGTATGTTCGGCTGGTCTCTGAGGAGGGACTTGCCTGAAACCTTTGATGTTTTATAATCAGAGAGCCTTTTTGATCTTGCTTGGTTAGACCAATTTTGCATAATATTCCCCAGTCGATAATAATTCTATCATATTAAAATTACTCAGTTTTATGCTTGATGGTCATCAAAGAATATTTGTTTCAGCCAAATTAATTGCCTGTGATATAAATGCAACCAAGGGATTCGTTTCTGTGAGAAGTTTAAAAGCTGGTTCACTATCTAGATTTCAAATGTCTATTGGGTTAAATTCGTTTAAGCCTTTCCTCCCAACCTTGGAGGAGAACAAGGGTCATATATCAAAATATCTTTAATATGTGTCAGGGTTTAGAGATACTAAAACAAATAAAAAGTCTAGACAACCAAAGGGAATAGACGTGTGCTTGATTTTGAAGTTAGCTATCGCTATTGGAGACTTGCAAGAAATGAAATGCCTCTGTTTATGAACCTGAAGAACACTTACTAAGCAGTCGGGGTTCTGAATCTTGACCAGCACAGTCATCAGAAGCATTCTTCTGTCTGGATGGATAGATGGTGGGGAAAAGTGGGTTTCAAGCCAGCCCCTTTTGTCTTGGCTTGCTGATCAGTTTTAATTCTTTGCAGGTTTATTTTTAGGCTTATTTATATTGGCAGAATAAGTATGAAATATATTTTTAAAGTGAACCATAGACAAAAAATATTTTTATCGCCACACATTAATAATTTTTAATAATTCTTAATAAAATGTAG
This sequence comes from Myotis brandtii, assembly GCF_000412655.1. Classification (NCBI taxonomy): domain Eukaryota; kingdom Metazoa; phylum Chordata; class Mammalia; order Chiroptera; family Vespertilionidae; genus Myotis; species Myotis brandtii. The sequence continues at coordinate 9,119,492 of NW_005371410.1, forward strand.
CAGTGTGCCTCATCAGGTGTAGCTATTGGGCGCAGATGCCTCTGTCGCCCTTTCTTAAATTGTCCACTGTCACTGCAGCATTCCCAGCCCTGTCACTAGACAGGGGAGAGAAAGTCATAATTCTTAGCTCTCCTCATTCAAGTGATATGGTAGGTTCAAATGACATAAGGTAGTCTAAAGCCAAGAAAAAGAAAAAGTGTTTGAGTCATGTAGCCAAACCTCACACACTGTGTTGGCAGTGGCTGTGGGAGAGCTGGAATCCAGACTTAGACACCATTAGGATTTTCTCAACATTTGACTCTGATTCTCACTAAATATCAGCTTCTTCATATTGACTTCACCCTCACGACCCCATCTAATCCTAATTACCTCTCAAACACTCTAGTTCTTAATACCATCCCCTTGGGGGTAGGGTTTCAACATATGACTTTCGGGAGGACACAAACATGCAGTCCTTAACATTTCATTGCTGGTCCCCCAAATTCACGTCCTTCTCACATGAAGCTTACATTAATTCCATTCCAACAACTCCGGATGTTTTAACTTGTTCTAGCATCAAATTCCTCATCAGCTGTGAAAACAAACATGTTATGTGCTTCCAAAATGCAATGGTGAGACAGGCATAAGGTAGACATTCCCATCCCAAAAGGGAAAAATAGGAAAGAAAAAGGAGTAACAGCTCCCAAAAAAGTCCAAAACCTAACAGGGCAGGCAACATTATACCTTAAGGCTCAAGAATAATGTTATATATATTATATACTGTATTCTTGCAATACAGCAAGCTAGAGGAACAATTTTAAAAAAAAGAAGATAAATTGATAGTATTGTATTTATTGATACCAATATTATCCTATCTAATAAAAGAGAAACTTGGTAATTAGCCGTACCTCCGCTACCCTTCCCATTGGCTAATCAGGGCGATATGCAAATTAACTGCCAGCCAAGATGGCAGCCGGCAGACAGGCACTGAAAGCGAA
>NW_005371410.1:9121118-9167771 GCF_000412655.1 Myotis brandtii
CGTTATCTCCCGAGGGGTCCCAGACTGCGAGAGGGCACAGGCCGGGCTGAGGGACCCGCCCCTTCCCCCCGAGTGCACAAATTTTTGTGCACTGGGCCTCTAGTATTATATAAAACACTGGATGTTATATGTATTACTAACACTAGATAACAAAATAAAAAGACAATGTGAAAAAAATTCATATGAAGAAGCGGCAATATGATTGCTTAATGGTAGCCTATTGTAATTAATATAAGAGGTGGCTACAAAATTATTATGGTAGTACAGTATGCACTACAGTTAATTTTATATTGTTATGATTTAATCCACATCTTTAAGTTTGTTTCTCTCAGCTGTGAGTGGCACCATGTGTAGTCTGTAAGTGTGTGTGTAAGCTTTGATAAATTTGACGTTTTACGATAGATTTGTTTATATTTTATGGTAGTAAGTTATAAAATAAACTGGTATCTACATGTACTTTATACAGTCATGAAAAGCATATTTTTTTTCTTAATTTTCTTTGGTATTTCTAAGGCTACATGGTTTGTCTGCCAGTTTTTTCGAATTGTTGCATAACTCCAAAATATTTTCAGAAATATTTACTGAAAAAATCTGCATATGAGTGGATCCATGCAATTCAAGCCCATGTTGTTCCAGGGTTAATTGCACTCATTTCCTAGCCTCTCTTGTATATTCATTCATATACAAGTTTATTTATCCATATACAAGCAGTCATAGATTTAAAAATTCATGCATGGGAATGGTGAATACCAAATTCAAGACAATGTTACCCCTGGGGTAAAGAAGGGAAGGAGACAGGGAAAGAAATGCATAAGGATTTCAATTACTTGCAATATTTTACTTCCTAAGCTGAGAGAGCATTTGTTACATGGCTGTTGCTATGAGTCTATATGCCTAAACTGTTTCACAATGATCTGTCTATCCTGTCCTTCCTGTCCATCTACCCATCTTCTGTCTGCCTACCTATCATCATCTATCTTTCATCTACCTATCTGAAGCATGCATGGCAAAATGGGTAATCTGGAAGTTTTATGTTTATTCTCCTGACTTTGCTGACTATTTAAAAAATATAATTTTCTAAAAGGTTATACTTACTACTGTGTGGATAATGGATAGAGGAGATACGAGGAGGTGTGAGATGTCTCTGAGTCTTAGCAGTAGCGGAGAGAAGAAAAGAGTGAATCTGAAAACTGTTAGGAAACTGAATGAGTGTCCATAGAGGCTACTGGAAAGTGCTGGTGCAAAGGTGGTTCTCGTGTTTCTATCATGAGCCTCGCAGTGGACAATAAAGTGGCTTTTTTGTTCCTAGAAAATACATGTCAAAAGGGTGATGTTGATAGTTGGGGCAAGATGAGACCCGGTCTATCTGAATTTTAATAGTGACGATTTATATTTTATTGCACTTTCCTTGATGTGTTTTCTATCCTAATAAGTACATCCTGGAGCCTTTGCTAGTGTCCAATAGAATAACTTTTCTGAAAAGTGCAAGTTAATTTTTGGATTGTTTGTGTGTTTAAAGACGAAGTATACTCCTTCAAATGGCATTGTTACAGTTTATACTGCACCGGCTGGTCCAGGAGAAATCCATTATTGGTTCGGCTGGTTGACAATATAGGCTGTGGACTGTAGAAATGCTGACTGGATTGAAACAGTGCTTGCAGCTGAGAATCATCTGTTAGGAAAGAGATGTTGCCTGAAGATGCTCGCTGGAGGTTGCAGAATGTGCTGACCTGTCTACTGGAGAAGGCCCGAAAGAGGGCAATGTGCAAGGCTTTCAGGAGAAAAATGTGTGCTGCAGGCACTTTTACCCCAGCAGGACTTCTGTGGATGCTGCTGATTGATCAGAACTTGCTGCATGCTGCATTGTGTCATTATTGTTTTCTGCATTAGTTCTGGGTGTAGGATTTTTTTACACTGCTTACCCATGGTGGGAAGGCACACCTATCAGTTCTTTCTCACCTTCATAACCCAAAGTTATAGTTAAGATTTTGCCATTGGACTGTTTTTTGGTTTTTGGTGGTGGTGGAAATGTTTTCGGTGCCTGATCAAATTCTTGGCATGTAGCAGAAACTGATGGTTCTATTTTTTTTACTGCTGATGCAAAGTGCTATAATAGGGTATGAAAAGAGTTAGTGGATTAGTATTAATCCACAAAGTATGAATCAAGTGAGCAATGATACTGCTTAAGGACAAAGGCTCAGCTTAGGAGACAGCCTAGGTTCATCTGTATCACCCTTATTGGAGAGGTGCCACTTTTCCAGGGTGGATTTTTATGACCAATCCTTTATTCTGAATTATAAAAGGTGCGTATATGTTTAAAACTAAAGTAAATATATTTATTTTGAGCAGTTTTATAACATCTATGGAGAGCATAGACCATCCTCATAACCTGAGGGTTTGTTTTAGTTAAGAATAAAAATTTTACTAATGTCTTTATTCCCTGAGACCAAACACAGATTACATATTTTTTTAGTTAGGTTCCAAGAATCCATCAGTGGGAAGCGGGAAACAAAATAGGACAAAACAGAACAAAGCAAAAATGAGATCTTGATAGAAGAGAGATACTCGAAGGCCTGTCTATCCCTTCCTTGTAAGAAAGCAGACCTTCTGTAAACTTCATATCAAGAACGTTTGAAAAATGTAATCGGACATTTCCGGGGAAAGGTGGTATTTCTGATTTGCATTCTCAGCAATCACAACAGTATCCAGTTTATTAAAGGAGAAGCTTCAAGAAAAATTTATAAATATTAGTATTCCAGGGCCTTGATCCTAGGTTATCAAGACTGTGAGAGATCCTTATAGACCACTTATTCCTGCTCCATTTATCATGGTGAAGGCTCCGGCTTTATCTTCTCTGAACCTCACATTGCTAGCACTCACAGAAAAAAGTATAACTTTACAAACTATAACTCATTGACCCCCAACCCATCTCCTTTCTAGTCACAGTCCCATATCTGCCAGGCTCCTATGCTTGCCTTTACCTGTTATATACAGTTGGTTTTTTTAGAGCAGTTTCTCAATCTTAGTACTATTGATCTGGAGATGGAGAATTCTTAGTTGTTGGGGTCTGTCCTATGCATTGTAAGGTGTTTAGCACTATCCCTGGCTTCAACCCAGTAGGTGCCAGTAGTACTCACTCATACAGTGACAACCCAGAATGCCTCCAGAGCTTACCAAATGTCCCCTGGGGCAAAATTGCTCCTAGTTGAGAATAACTGCTGTGGAGAGAATGTTTCTATGTGTCTCCAAGGGGAAGCAATGGTGAAATACTGGAATTCTGTAACCTCATTAATATTTGGATGTTTTCATACAGATAGATATATTTTTTAGGAATTCGTGGAAAGTGCCTAAAAAATTCATGAGGCAGGAACCTCCTTTTGTAGAAGCACCATTCTGTCATAAGATTATCAGCTGTGTACTGACTCTGACAGCAGCATCCAAACATGGCTCACTTTTCTACGCTAGTGCTGAGATACTAATGTGAATGAAAAACGATTTCTACTCAGGAGTAGGCACTCCAGCGACTCTTGGTAGATCCTTGACCAAAATGAAACTTAACATACGTCAGCATTAACAGTGGACCCTGCTTCAGTAATGAACATCACTGCTGGCTTTCATTAGTGAAAGACACCACATGTATTTATATTCATTCCTGTTTGTAGGAATCTGCTTCACTCTGCTATTTTTGTATCATTATGAAAGGATGAATAAGACCCAGAGAGGTAGTTAAAGCCACTTAATTGGCACGTGAATAAATAAAATGTTCAATTAAGAAGGCCAAATGCCAGGGATTTGAATGAGTTGAATGCTTTTCTGTGACTTGACCTGACGCATTACTGGTGACTTGCACTCACAAAATGCTCTGCTTTATAAGACACGGGGATAATTGTTAATATTTGGGTTAAACCACTTCATTCTTTTGTTACCTTTTTTTCCCATTTTGTTCATTGCTTAAATTCATGAAGAATAGTTCTTGTTTTAGTAAATATTTTCCTCATCTTAGGATCTTCTAAGGCTTTATTTATTCACTGACGCTCTCATTAGATGTGAAGTGCCATATGTTTTAATATACTGTGCAGCTACGAGATTGAATGATTTTTTATTGGCATCTTTCAACTTCTCAGCAGCTTGCACAAATTAGGAAGATTCTACTCTGCTTATCAGGAGCAAGCTGGTTGTAGCTTATCGCATCTGTGCTGATCTTAAAAATTATCAGACATAAAATCATTTATTGTCCAATCAAGTAAATCAGAAAGCTTCTACCACTAGCTAAATGTTCATTGTTGTTTTTTCAAATGAAATAATAATAATAATAGAATTGTAATAAAAATTAAGTGTACTTATATATGACAAATATTTTTATTGTTCTTACTTGTTCTGCTGTTCATTTCTCCTGCTACTTATTTTAGAAAGAGTCATTTCTGAATGTTATGGAAAATACTTCTTAAAAAGAGAAGAGTTTCTCTTTATTTTAATGCATGAATATTTAGAATTCTTTGATTACTCAAAAATAAGAAAATAGATGGAATCATATTATTTAGAAAGATAGTGTCTTTATGGTTAATTCAGCAAAAGGCCTTATTTTTCATGGAAGAACACTGGAATTCAGATAGGTCAAATGACTTGCCTAACATCTCTCACATAGGAAAGAAGAGGCAGAGTAGGCATAATGATACAGAATTACTAATTCCTGGTCTAGTGGTATATTGGTTTTCCAACATATTATCTTTCTATATGAACTTCAGAATTATATTTTCTAGTCATATGATTATATTAATTAGAAATTGAGGATAAAGGAGGCTAAAATAATTTTTTATCCACAGCCCCCAATTTTTTAATATACATTTCAAGGGTTGCTTTAATAATCCTTGGTATTTTATGGTCTCTGACATTTGGAGATTCACCATGTACCTCACAAGTGCAAGTGGATACATGAATCATAAGAACCAATTGTTCTACTTGAGTCAGATTCCTATTTTTATAGGTTTACCTTTTGATACACATTTAAAAGATAGCTTTAGCATTGCTCACATACATAAACATAAAATGTAAAAAAGTAAAATGATACGTTTTCATATGTTAAATAGAGGTTTATTGCAGGTAGGAACAAAAATGTTCTTTCTATAATAAAGTCAGCATTGCAGAGTTGAGTATTGTTTTGTTATGATAGATGTTCAGTGGAATGTCAAGTGATAGGAACTTGCTGCAGTGAGCATTCATATAGAAAAGAATTCTATCATAAGTTAGTAATATTAGTGACAATGTAGAGACCTATATGTCTACAGATTCCTAATGTTTTTGTGTGTATATATATATGCATATATAAATACATATATGTACACATATATGTGTATAATATGTGAGAAGTACCTTATGTGATTGTGATTTGCATTTCCCTCATACCTAATAATATTGAGCATCTTTTCAGGTATTTTTTGGCCATTTGTCTATCTCCTATTCAAAACCTCTACCCATTTTACAATTAGGTTATTCCACTCCCATGTATATACAGAGAAAAAAACAGGAACACACAAAATTTGGTGTGTAAATGTTCATATGAACTAATCCATAATAGCTTAAAGTGGAAACAGTCCAAATGGCCATCAACCGAGGAATAGGTAAACTGTGGTATATTTATAAGGTCAAAAGCTATTCGGCAATAAAGCGCATGAAGTACTGACCATGTGATAACAGGGATGAACTGTGAAAATACTAAGTGAATAATCTCAATACTAAGAAGTAAATCACAAAAGACCAAATATCATATAATTCCACTGATACGAAATGGCTAGAATAAGCTCCCAGAGGGCGCCGGCCTTCTCTCTTCTGTCTCTTTCTCTTGTTTGTTGTTTAGAAGCTGTTTGTTCAGCTCTCTGGTATTTCGCAGGAGTCCTTGTTCTTTATATCCATGTTATTTGAGTTTGCTCATGGGAGGGGCAAGCTCAGCATCTTCCTGCGCTGCCACCACCTTGGACCCCACCCATGAACAGTGTCCTGTGTTTGCATGCACTTATCCTATATAATAAAAGCCTAATATGCTAAGTGTCCAGTTGGCCGTTCAACCAATCAAAGCATATCATATGTTAATGATATGCTAAGGCTGCTCAACCACTCGCTATGACGTACACCGACCACCAGGGGGCAGACGCTCTGACCAGTAGGTTAGCTTGCTGCTGGGGTCTGGACAATCAGGACTGAGCGAGATGGGCCAGACATGCCCTGGATACCTCTCATGGTCCCTCTCCAGCTGGCAAACCTCCCACGTTCCTCCCCGGCCCCGATCATGCACTGCTGGGGTCCCTCAGCCTGGCCTGCATTCTCTCGCAATCCGGGACTCTTAGGGAATGTCAGAGAGCTGGTTTCAGCCCAATCCCACAGGCCAGGCCAAGGGACCCCACCGGTGCACTAATTCGTGCACCAGGCCTCTAGTTTATGTTATAAAACTATGAATGCAAAGGATACATGCCAGCTTTAGAACAGGTTTTGCCTTTAGGTTGGGAAGGAGGTTCAAAATCAACTTAGATGGTTTTTCTTAATATTGAATCAAATATAGCAAAATGTCAACATTATTAAAACATTTCTCTATTTTTGCTATCTTTGAAACATCTCATAATTTGGAAAAATTGGGAAACTCCAAATCCAGAGTCCTGCTAACATCTCTGGTGCAGTTTTATTCTTGGGAACTCTAGAATTCCTAGGATGCCTTCCCTTTCTTCCCAGGGGCATCTTCACCCACATCAGCCTGAGCCCACCATCCTGGCCCCTCCGTCTCCCCCTCCCCCATGCGCTGCATAAGCAGTCTCCCTTTACTGTTGAGACTCTGCCTCAGCATTGTTTCCTATCTTTTCTCCCAGGGGATTAGAGTAGGGAGGGGTCAGGATAGGAGTTGAAAATATAAGTGAAAATAAACCAGCAGAAGAAATGAGGAAACCCATGAAGCCCCATTTGTTATTTTCTTTTATTCCATTACTTAAAGATAATAAAGAACCTTTCTTTTATGACAGTAGTTAAAGGAATCAGTTGTTTAAACACACTCTAAAATACCCAAAACTGAGCCACCATCATTTAGAGTATTTATCCTCTAATTTAATATATTATGAGAACATATATCCAATTTGTAATATTTAAAGTGTACAAATTTATTAGTAGGATTTGAGGCAGTAGCAAAATCCCAAACCATATTCGTTTATAACAATAAGAAAAAAAATTAACCTACCTATTTGAGAATCCAGAAGTAGAGTGGATTCTAGACAAAGTGTAACCCATGTTTTAGCTCCCTTTCTCCACTCTTCTCTTGGCTCTCTCTACCTTTTCCTGTGTGTGTGCTTTCTTCTCAGGATGACTTTGCTAATGAAAGCCAGTATGGGTGCAAGTAACAAACAAATCTTTCTTAGCACGTAGAACAAGAGAGAGAAGTAAACGTTGTCTCTACCCATAACATTTCTTCCTTACGAGCTTAAATGAGCCTTTTTAGGTCATGTGGCCACTTTTGGACCATATGCTGACTTGTATAAGATTCCCTTCCTGAACTAATTATTGGCAGGCAGAGGAGAATACCAAGACAGACTTGAGTCTAGGCTTTAGACCAGGGGTCCTCAAACTTTTTAAACAGGGGGCCAGTTCACTGTCCCTCAGACCGTTGGAGGGCCGGACTATAGTTTAAAAAAAAACTATGAACAAATTCCTATGCACACTGCACATATCTTATTTTGAAGTAAAAAAACAAAACGGGAACAAATACAATATTTGTATTTGCATGTGGCCCGCGGGCCGTAGTTTGAGGACCCCTGCTTTAGACTAATCAAGATTCAGCTCTGGAATTGGAAACAGCTTCTCCTGAATCTGTTGGACAGTGTGAAAGAGGGTGTATTTCTAAAGCAAAAAAAAAAAAAAAAGGCTCTCTACCAAAGGAGGAAGGGGAAAATGAATCCTGGGTGGCCAATCAGTGTGATCACTGTTTATTGGAAGGGCTAGGTATGGGTGAAAAATACCCTAGAGACATCTTTTCGGCCCATAAGAAACCCATTCTTACCAAACTAGATTCTTGCAGGGAAAACAGAGTTTTATAAGATCTTTCTGAAATGCTATATTAAACTCATGCAGCTTGGCCCATACCCAACAATGGTTCTTAGAATCAAAGGCCAAATTCAGACCTTTTGTGCTTCTATAAAACTGCATTGCTGATTAGCATATGAATCTGTTGCCATGGCAATTATGTTGTTCTGTATTGTATGCCACCACTTTAGAAGAGGATCTAGAAAAATGAAGAACCTAGGAAAGGAAACAAAAGGCTTCTTGGTAATAAGACCAAATGGAATTATAACTTGGGCATCAAAACTATGAGAAACTCTATTGCAAAATGAGAATATCTGTGTTTTAAAGGGACAGTATTAAACCTCAACAAAATGAGACTATATTTCACTTATTTATCATTATTTCCAAAGGGTTCTAGGTAGCCTTTGACATTGAAACTCATAAAATATGGCAATTAAAAAACATTAGGAAAGAGAAGGAGGGAAGGATTAAGGGAAACGGTAGAGAGTATGTGAGAGAGAAAGCACAGTGAAATCTTAAGACAAAGCCTCCATTTTTCTTAACTTCCAGACTTTAAAAGATCTGCTAAATTCTGGCAAAGTTTCTTGGTCTCAATCTCGCTAAATTGCTCTCAGAGGTGTCCTTTCTGCTATATAGCTAATGCATTGAGTTTTTTTACACTAGCATTTTATTCGTGAGATGTAAAATTCTTTTAAATGAATGCAATATTTACCATCTTTCTGAGAATATTGGCTGCACTTCTGAAGTCTTCTTAATTATTTTACTTGGTATATATTCTTTTCTTGGTTGAGTTTTGTGCTTTTGATTCATAGTTGTGGCTTCCCTTCAATGTTGGGTGATATTTGGTTGTATAGTCATTTTAGGATTGAAATTTCCTTATTAGCCTGCTGTGTTTATTTTACAACTTGCCTGTAGTACAAGCAGGACAGGATGCTGGGTTTGGGAGATATTTCAGCTTTGCCTCATCTATATGTATAAAAGCCCAAGCAACTGTTAGGACTGAGCGACAGAATGACTGGTCACTGACTCACACTGACCACCAGGGGACAGATGCTCAGTGCAGGAGCTGCTCCCTGATGGTCAGTGCACTCCCACAGCCAACCTCCCATGATCCCTCCCTGCAAGGAACCCCACCCACGCAGAATTCATGCACTGGGCCTCTAGTTAAATATAAAGGAGATAGTGGGACAACTTTTGGGCAGGCTGTGTCAAGCATGTGAAACTTGCAGCCCACAACCAATATTTTTGTGGCCCAGCCAATATAATGGTATGTAAGAAACATTTTAATAAAAATTGCGTAACTTAATTTTTACAATATCCTGTTACACATAATTATTAATAACGAACTACAACATTCACTAATGACTGATTAATCGTGTTGCATTCATTTCCCTTACGTGCCTTACGCACAGGTGCACCATTTCTCTCCACTAATACTAGAGGCCCGGTGCATGAAAATCATGCATGGGGGGATGGGATCCCTCAGCCCAGCCTGCACCGTCTCCAATCCAGAACCCCTTGGGGGATGTCCGACTGCCTCTCGCAATCCGGGGCCGTTGGCTCCTAACCACTCACCTGCCTGCCTGCCTGCCTGATCATCCCTAACCACCTCTGCCTGCCTGCCTGATCGCCTCTAACTGCTCCCCTACTGGCCTGATTGCCTCTAACTGCTCTCCTGCTTGCTTCATCGCCCCTAAGTGCCTCTGCCTTGCCCCGCACCTGGGACCCAGGATTCCCTCCTCCGGCCAGTAGCAGGCACCCAGGACCGGGGCCAGCTTCGCCCAGGCTGGCCGCAGCCACAGGGGACTGTGGACAGGTGGCTTTGCCCAGCTGCAGGTGCCTGGGACTGTAAAGCGGGTGGCTTGTCCCTCTCCCGGGCCACAGCCCAGCTGGTCCCCATTCCTCTCTCCCCAGTGTTGAGTGTCTGAGCAGTTCTGGCACGAGGGCGTGATGTCCATTTGCATATTAGCTCTTTATTATTTAGGATTCTTGGCTCCTTTGTTGAATATTAGTTGCTGATATATGTGTGGGTTTATTTTTTTATTTTTATATTTTGATTGATTTCAGAGAGGAAGGAAGAGGAAGGGAGAGATAGAAACATCAATGATGAGAGAGAATCATTGATTGGCTGCCTCCTGCATGGCCCCCACTAGGGATTGAACCCGCAACCTGGGTATGTGCCCTTGAGCAGAATCAAACTCAGGACCTTTTAGTCCTCAAGCTGATGCTCTATACACTGAGCCAAACAGACTAGGGCTGTGTGGGTTTATTTCTAGGCTCTTAATTCTATTCTCATTGGTCTCTGTGTCTATTTTTTTAACTGATACTATACTGTTTTGATTCATATAGTTTTATAATCAGTTTTAATTCAGGGTGTGGGATAACCTTTGGCTTTGTTCTTATTCCTAAAAATTGCTTTGGCTATTTGGAGTGTTTTGTGGTTTCATACAAATATCAGAATTTTTTGTTATATTTCTGTGAGAAATGCCATTGGTATTTGATAGGGATTTCATGAAGTCTATATATTGTTTTAAAATATATGGCCATTTTAACAATGTTAATTCTTCCAATCATGAACACAGGATATCTTTCCATTTCATTGATTTTTCTTATATTTCTTTCAACAATGTCTTGAAGTTTTCAGTGTGCAGGTCCTTCACCTCTTCTGATAAGTTTATTCCTAGGGATTGTTGTTGTTGTCGCAATTGTAAGTATAGTTTATTGTTAGTATATAGGAATGCAACAGATCTTTATCTATTGATTTTTGTACCCTACAACTTTACTGTTTATTGTTTCTAATAGCTGTGTGTGTTTGTGTGTGTGTATGTGTGTGTGTGTGAAGTCTTTAGGGTTTTCTACTATATATAGAATCATGTCATTTATAAACAGTGACAGTTTTACTTCTTCATTCCTAATTTAGATGCCTTTTATTTCTGTTTCTTGACTAAGTGCTCCGGCTAGGGTTTCCAGTATAGCAGTGGAAAGAGTGGGCATTCTTGTCATTTACCTGATCATAGAGGAAAAGCCTTAAACTTCTCACCATTGAATATGTTAACCTAGGCCTTGTCATATATGGCTTTTATTATGTTGCGGTTCTTTCCTTTTATAGTCATTTTGTTGAGTTTTGTTTTAATCATAAATGGATGTTATATCTTGTCAAATGCTTTTTGTTCGATTATGGGGTCATATTATTTTTATCTTTTATTTTGTTAATGTGGTGTATCACATTGATTGGAAGATACTGAAACATCCTTGCATCTCTGGAATGAACCCCACCTGATCGTGATATGTGCTCTTTTTTCTAAATTGCCATTTGATTTGCTAGTAATTTGTTTAATATTTGTTCATCTATGTCATCAGAGATACTGGCCTATAATTTTTTTGCATATTTATTTTTTAATATGTTTTAATTGATTTTTTTTTAAAGAGAGGAAAAGCAAGGTATAGAGAGATAGAAACATTGATGAGATAGAAACATCAACTGCTGCCTCCTGCATGCCCCCTGGCCAGGAGTTGAACCAGTGACCTCTTGGTTTATAGGTTGATGCTTAACCACTGAACCACACTAGCCAGGCAAATTTTCTTTTTTGGAGTGTTGCCCTTGTCTGGTTTTGTTATCAGGGTAATGTTGGCTTTTTAAAATGAGTTAGAAAGTATTCCCTCTTTCTCAACTTTTTGGAAGAGTTAAAGAAAAAAAAATGGTATTACATCTTCTTTGAACATTTGGTAGAATTCACCCATGAAGCCATCTGATCCTGGACTTTTGTTTTGTGATTTTTTTTATTACTGTTTTGAGTTCCCCACTAGAAATCAGTCTACTTACGTTTTTCTACTTCTTCATGATTCAGGAAGGCTGTATACTTAGAATTTGTCCATTTCTTCTAGTGTATAACCCTTCATAATACCCTTGTACAATCCTCAATATTTCTGTGGTGTCCCTTGGAACTTTTTATCTTTCATTTCTGATTTTATTTATTTGAGTAGCCTCTTTTCTCCTTAGCGAGTCTAGCCAGGGGTTTGTCAATTTTATCTTTTCAAAAACAAGCTCTTTGTTTCATTTTTTCCCCTACTATCTTTTTGTTCTCTGCATTATTTATTCCCAGTCTGATTTTTAATTATTTCCTTCCTTCTACTGACTTTGGGCTCTGTGTGTTCTTCTTTTTTCAGTTCTTTAAGGAGCAATATTAGATTATTTAGGATTTTTCTTGTGTCTGGAGGTAGGCCTGCAAAGGTATAAACTTACCTCTTAGTACTGCTTTTGCTGCATCTCAAAAAAAATTTAGCATGTCGTATTTACATTTTATTTGTCTCTATCATTTGATCTCTTATTTAACTATTCAATTTTTTATTTTTATTGATTTTATTCAGGGGGGCACATTGGTTAATAAAATTATACAGGTTTCAAGTGTACAATTCTATAATATATCATCTATATATTGTATTGTGTGTTCACCACCCCAAATAAAGTCTCCTTTGTCACCATTTATCACCCCCCCCCCTTTATCCTCTGCTACCTCCCCCGAATCCCTTTTCCCTCTGGCAATCACCATACTGTTTATTTTAGTTAATCTCTTTACCCTTTTCACCCAGTCCCCTAACAACCCCCCCCCCCCCCCCCAGCTGTGAGTCTGTTTCTATTGTGTTTGTTAATTTAATTTTGTTCATTAGATTCCATATATAAGTGAAATCATATGGTATTTATCTTTCTCTGACTGGCTTATTTCACTTAGCATAATGTTCTTCAGGTCCATTCATGCTTTCACAAAAGATAGTATTTCCTTTTTTTATGGCCGAGTAGTAATCCATTGTGTAAATGTACCACAGCTCTTTTATCCACTCATCTACTGCTGGGCACTTGAGCTGCTTCCAAATCTTGGCTATTGTAAATAACAATGCAATGAGCATAGGGGTGCATTTATTCTTTCTAAATCGTGTTTTGGGTCTCTTCACATATATTCCCAGAATTGGAATTGCTGATTATAAGGCAGTTCCATTTTTAATTTTTTGAGGAAACTCCATAGTGTTTTCCACAGTGCCTGTACCAATTTGCATTCTCACCATGGTTTCCTTTTCTCCACATCCTCACCAACATTTGTTGATTTATTGATAGCCATTCTAACAGGTGTGAGGTGATATCTCATTGTGGTTTTAATTTGCATTTCTTTGTATGCCCTCTTTGGAAAAGTGTCTATTCAAATCCTTTGCCCATTTTTTAAATTGGATTGTTTTTTGTTTTGGTTTTGGTAATGTGTTTATAAGTTCTTTATACATTTTGGATATTAACCCCTTAACAGATATATCATTTAGCTAATATGTCCTCCTATTCAATGAGTTGTCTTTTCATCTTGTTGATGGTTTCCTTTGCTGTGCAAAACTTTTTACTTTGATGTAGTCACATATGTTTATTTTTTGTTATTTTCCTTGCCCAAGGGGCAGAAAAACTATTGTTATGAGAAATGTCTGAGGTTTACTGCCTGTTTTCTTCTAAAACTTTTATGATTTCTAGCCGTACACTTAAGTCTTTATCCATTTTGAGTTTATTCTTGTGTATGGTGCTAGGTGAGATAGCCCCTGCCCCCTCCCCCCCACACACACACATAGATCTGTCCAATTTTCCCAGTATGATTTGTTGCAATGAGGCAAATGACAGTCTATTCATGTTCTTGCCTACTTTGTTAAATATTAATTGACCATAAAGGTGTGGGTTTATTTCTGGGCTCTCTATTCTGTACCATTGATCGACATGTCTGTTTTTATGCCAGTGCCATACTGTTTTTATACTACTATGGTCTTATAGTAGAGTCTGATATCAGGTAATGTCTCCAACTTTGTTCTTTCTCCAACTTTGCTGTGGCTACTCAGGGTCTTATGTGGTCACTGAAAGTGCCTCTGGCAGTACCAAGTTGCATGAGGTAGGTTCTCAGTGATTGGCCAGGTAGGGGCAAGTGGTGTTCACCAGATTGATACAGGTCCAAACTCACTGCCAGTGCTGGGTTTGAGGCCACTCAGCAAAGTAGGCCAATCTAGCTGCTCCTCCTGTGAGGTGCCCATAGACTCTGGTGGTGGGGCAAGGTCTTGGGGAGGCCAGCAGAGTTTATCAGGCCCAAACAAATCAAGATTTGGCAATGTGAAGGGAAGGCTCTGCACTGGTCAGGCAGGCGAGGGAAAATCGGCCCCCATCTTAGAGCCACACAGCCTAGTCTGTCTCAGATTCTGCTGGAGCCCAAGCTCAGCAGAGTGGGGCCATCAGGAGCCAGGAGGGTGGGGCTAGTGTATCTCCCACTTCAGGGAGGCACTGCCAGGCAGGGAACCTCGGGGTGAGGCTATTTCTCCCTCAAGCTGATGCCCTAAGGAGTGGAGTGCTCCACCCAAAAAAGATGGCGTCTGCCGTGTGGGAGAGGGACTCAGTAAAAGAATCCTGGTGGCTGTCCCTTCATCTCTCTTCCCAGATCCACAAACCCATCTCCCCTTCCTTTGCCAGAGCCTAGAGTGAGTGACCACACATGAGATTTTGTGCACTGGTCCTATAAGAGGGCACCGTGTCTCTAGCAGACCCCGTCTCCCTGGCTGGACAGTATCTCTGATTTTCACAATCAGATGTTATGTGGTCACCTCTTCCCAGCTCTGTAGCTCTGGGCCGGGGAGCCCAGGCAGCTGAGATATCCCGCTGGGATTTCCACTGTGCAGCTCTTTTCATGTTTCCACCTGCATCTCTGCCCTTCCTGCCAGTGTTGATGGGGCTGCTTCTGTCAGTTCTTGGTTAGAAGGCCAATTCTGTGGTTAGGTTGATTGTTCAGTACTTTAGCTGTAATTCCAGTCTGGTCCTGGCAGGAGGTGGGTGTAGCTTCCACTTACTCCGCTGCCATTGTGGATTTTTTTTTTTTTTATCCAGTTCAGTAGCATGTTGGTTCATCTCCCCACATTTGTGTTAGGTTGCCGAAGGAGGAATGCATGCGGCCAGAGTGGTGAGGGATTATGAATTTATTCGATCATCCGCACACCAGCTGGCTGAGCCTGGATGGCTCCAGCACCCAATGACGGGAGTCGGCGGCTTTAAAAGGACTTTTGGCGGGCTTTTTTTCTGGGCGGAGAATTATTTGTGCATTCCCAGCGGGGAGATAATGGAATGTGGTCACCGCAAGTGAAATGTGGTCTCAGCAAAGGGACTGTCCATTGTGAAATGGCCTGAAAAGCCAGTTCCTGGGGGAGGGGTATCAACTCAATTGCTCGATCAAACCTAACAATTTGTGGTTTTCCTAGCTTTCTTCCTATAGTTGATTTCCATCAACCAGTTTGAGCAAGCTAGAAACTTAAAATACTTGGATTCTTACGTATCAGCTTCAGAGCTGGAAAAAAATATTCTGCCCAGAAATCAACATTTGTTCTAGGGAAAATAAAATCATACACTGGTCATATAAGAGAACAGTGCCACTCATTTTTATTGATAAACATAGTAGGCAATTGGCAAGATTCAGGCCCTGGACTATACATCTACTACGTCATTAAAAGTTGGAGCTAATGCTAAATGTAGGAAGCCTTAATCCACAATCTTAATAGTCATTTTTAAGAAGTATGTTCTCTTATCATGCATGTCAGTGCTTTCCGATTTATGTCTTGGTTATATTACTGCTTCCTAAAATACTAAAGAAATTAAAAACTTAGCCTCTGTATGTCCCTTCCAGTAAATTTCCTTCTGATAATTTTTAAATAATAGAGTTGAGTTAGGTTTAATTTTAATCTATATGAATTAAAATAACAAATGAAGTTTTGTAACAAACTAAAAATATTCTAAAATTTTTACTACATTATAATAGAGAATAGTGAGTTATATCTGAATACTAAATCCCTCGTCAGCATGTTTAAAAACATGACATTATCTTAGATATAAAACAAAGGCATCTGTATTACTGTCATCACCACACAAGAGCATGATGGTATTTAGTTACTACAGAAAACTCATTTAGGAAAAACATTTTGAAGAAGAAAAAAAAAACCACCATGAGATTAAATAATTTATTACCAGTGCTAAGATGAACACATACTTAATACTCAATTTTATGCAGAACTTTAAAAAAATAGTTTTAATACAGTATCAAAATTTACACAAGTATTTTGTCAAAAGACCAGTGTTCCTTGTATTAGCTTCTGCAGGCACAAAAACTTATTTTAAATGTCTTCAGAGTGTAGGAATACAACAACGTAAGGATGAAAGCTTTTTTTCTAACAAGAGAAGGTGTAAATAAAGCAAGCAATTTTCTTTTACAAAGTAGTAATACTTAAAAGATATAAAGGAAAGATAGCTTTAAATGGTAACCCAATTACGAGAATTAGAGATTATTCTATAGTAAATTAATTCATAAATGTTTTCTGAAAGCAGAGTACTGGTTTTTCATCACAACATTCTAAAAATTGACAATTATTAAGCTAAAGAGCCCATTTAAAAACAATAGAGTAATTTAGAAGAAATCTGAAAACTGGGAATTGTTGCATTCCTACTTTTATAATCTTAAACCACAGTAAAAACTTAGCATTCTGTCACAGGCCTTTTGCACATTCATACAGGAAACTGTCATTGCATTTGAATAAACACAAAATACCTATCATAGCATTTCCAATACACACAGTCTAATATTATATATACCAAAAATAAGAAACTAAGCAAAGCTAGCACACCTTTTTCAAACCTCAAGCAGCCTGAACAAAGCTTTTAGCCTCAATAATCAAGGGCATGCGCCAGTTTCATAAAACATTAGATAGCTGCTGTGGACAAAGAAAGCTTTTCATAAATGCAGTGCAATATTTTAAAGTTTACATGAAGTTTATTAAATATAACAGCATGTCTAGAAACTAAATTGTAGAAATTGACATCTCACAGCTGAAAACACTTAGAAAAATTATGTTTGCTTGTTCTTCAATTGAAATTGGTAATATTAACATCAATGGGTACACTGAATATGGACATGTCCCCAAGGTGTGTCTTCATGAAAAATACATCAAGATTAAAAGAAAAGATATATTTATTTTGATCACTTGAAATAAATGGTACTCTCTGATAATCACTCTATATAAAGTCTTGCTACCAGCTGTTAAGGAGAATTTATGTGACATTTTAGCACCTCAAAACAAAACCCCAGAAACCTTATCTTACCTTGCATCTAAATTATGCGGCAGGAACTAGTATTTTGTTGACTAAAATATAACAATTAGGTACTCAAGTCTCATACTTGGGAAGCTGGAAGATACTACCTCTTCTTATTTTCAATACAACATGGTAGGAAACTCCCACATTAAATGCAATGAGTCAACTCTATCATCCACCAAGGCTCTACTGTACCCTTCCAATCATGCGTTTTTCCCAATTATAAGCTAAGGAGTCAAAAACGTTTTCGTTCTAATGAAAATATTGGTACCAAAATGGTGATTTTCAAAGCTACCTTGTTTGAAATTGACTATTGTAGACATCAAAGCGAGAGACATAAAATACAGCTTTAGTTATACTAAAGGTTTTCAGAGGGAAAATATGTGCAATCACTCCATGAGTTCAGGTTTGCGGAAATCCACTCTTTTCTTCTTCTTTCCAGTTACCTATTCCTGGCAGTGGCGATCTCGTGTTTGAAAGAGTGTTTCTCACATTGGTCCTTTGTACTGGTTGCCAGACAAGTGCTGCCTAATCCCAGGACACGAACCTGCAGCATCTCCAAGTTTCCTCCACACAACCTTTAAAAGAAAACAAAACATCTTAATTGCTCTCTTCCACAAAGACGTGTGTGTTTTTACTGGTAAGG
The DNA here is from genome assembly GCF_000412655.1 of Myotis brandtii. Taxonomy (NCBI): domain Eukaryota; kingdom Metazoa; phylum Chordata; class Mammalia; order Chiroptera; family Vespertilionidae; genus Myotis; species Myotis brandtii. The sequence continues at coordinate 9,138,959 of NW_005371410.1, forward strand.
GAGATCTATGAGAGGGGCAAAGATGAATTTGAAGACAAGAGACAAAATAGCCACATGAATGAGCTCAAACACAAAGGAAGTAAAATGTGGTGCAAGTTTCTAAATCACAAGAATTACTCAGTTGTTGGACCACCAGGTTTGTTAGGAACCAGGGTCAAAATTAAAGAATGATGTGCCAACTTAGTCTAGGTATTTGAGTGACACCCCACTCTAGCTGCACGCTAAACAGGAACTCCCACCCTCAGAGGTTGACTGCATTGGTGGAGGTGAGGTGCAGGCATCTGTATTTTTTAAAAGCTCCCAATGGGATTGATTCTAATGCATAGCTAGACTTAAAGAATCCTTAAGCAAAATCATCCTGGTCCCTATATTATACCTCTATTACAAGGGATATCAAAGGAAAATGAAGACGCTTTGATCTTGAGCTATTTAAGTCCTGAGCTGATAGCTTTAGGGCCAATAGTAAATTTCCCTGCTTCTCCCCGCAGAGTTTGGGGGCTTTAATCATAAATCTTAGCTACCAAACAGTACGATTTCTCAGATTACCAAAACAGAAAGCATCCACATGCAGGGAAAAGATAAGAATAACTTCAAGAATCACTGAACTAGATACAATTACAATGTGTTAAAAAAAATGGGCTATTTTAGAGGGACAGTAGTAAAGGTGAGCTGAAGAATAACATAAGTATAAGGTAAAACTATCGAAATCACCAATGATATATTAATATACTAACAGTAATTGGAAAACATGCATATACACACACAGTAACAATCATAACCCTCCCAGGGTGTTTCACTATAAAGACTATGCTCACATTGATTAATTCCACAAAAATTTACATGACTATATCATGAACACAAAGCCAGTGGGTTCATTACTTATTCAGAGACTGTGTTTGTTTTCCTTTTAAATAGAGCAGATACTACAGAGATACCCAGTAAGAATAATACAGGGTTCTGTCTTTCATTTGTAAGCCAATGCAACTGTTAGTCTCTATGTTCTAGCAGATACTCTTATGTGACAGAAATGTCCTGTCGCATTTGGAGAGTTGTTATGGTCCTCAACTATTGGAAAGGAATGTCATAGCAATAGATGGCTCAAGCTGTACTCAAGGGAATTAGGAGAGTCTCAGTCTTAATAGCTTGACTGCAAAGAGGTACAAACATCTAATCAGGAAGCCAAGCTAGCATCTCTTTCTTGCCCTTAAATTGTAAATATAATTACATCTCTCCAGCATGCTTTACATTTCTGGTTTAGAAGTGGAGGGTAAACTCAAGACCTCAATCACAGACACAAAGCATTAGATGGTTACAACTCAATGCAACCCGTCTTCAAGTACTCAGCTGTAGACTGCAATGGGCTATGTGGTAAAAGGAAGCACAGAGCAGGCAGAATTGAGCTAAGCCAATGAATGATTGACCTGTTAACTAAGAGGAGAACAGGCTGATGACCAATCAAGTATTTGTACTGTTCTCAGGGAATTTGTGAGTCAACCAGAGAAGCCTAAGATAAAAAAACAGTATATGTATTTCTGTGGTACAGTTTGGGAAGAGAATAGAGCCCTTCATGCTAGTAACATGATATGCTGTGAATAACAGTCTTTCATTGTATAGATGTCAACAACCTATCTTCAGGAGGACCATCAGAAACTGAGACAAAACTTCTGTTAAGTTCTGAGTTTTATAACTGATCTTACATCATGAGAAAGTTCTGTATGTCTGTGACATTATTATAAAAGCACAGGGTTCCACAATCTTAGCGAGTTTCTAAGAAATTACTTATCTATGCAAATGTCTTAAACATTAAAAAACCATACTTTTCTTCTCCAGTATTTGCTTTGTATTTTCAATGTTCATATAATTTATAATGGTGATGCCAATATTTTAAATCAACACTTTTTTCTCTTGGCTTTTAAGTAGTTTCCAATTATATGAATGCCAACTGTCAGACTTGGGCTTTTTTTTTTTTCAAATTATGGGCATCACAACAATTGAGAGTTAGAAAAGGTTTCTAGAGAATGTTTAAAGGCAAATGAGGAGGGCAAGCTTTTAGCTCCAGGAAAATATCTTCTTTGGGAAAAAACACCACCACCAGCTCACGTAGCCTTTTGACACATTTTTTTTTAATATAGGTAAACAAAGAGATCTACACAAACTAATCAAGATACAAGCCATAAGTAGGTCTCTGCTGTGATTAAGAAATAAAATTTCTAATGTCTTGAAATCATAAATCTTTCATCTAAAAATTTAAAAAGAGGCAAGAAAAGGGACAATCCTGGCATTTCTTTACAGAATTTCTGGCATTAAGCACAATGGAGATGTAAGATGCATTGCTTTTCATTCTTGAGGAAAGAAAAGGAGTCCCCAGCTTTACTTGGGGAAGTGGAGAGAGCTAATCCTCAGAGGAGATCTGGGTCTAATCCTGCTCACTTAACTGTTCCTTAGCGAACAATCTGGGCAAGTACCTTAATTTGAGCAATTAACAAAATTTGGGGATCTTCATTTCTTTAAACATAAAATGCAAGTGTGGGGTTCTTACTCAGTAGTTGCTATCCAAATTGTCCATGGTCTGGGGCAAAACCCAGATCTCTGAATTATGAAGGAGCCCCACATACTACTCTGTGGAGACCCACTGGGGGGATGACCTCTGTGGCCCCCTCTAGTTCTACAATTCCTAAAGTCTGTCAGAACGTTCTCATTCCAGAGACAGTAGATGAGAAGTAACAGGCATCCCTAGGTGTGCGGCCCAAATTCTTTTTTTTTTTTTTTGTCATTTCCCAGGAAGAAATTTTATTTCATGTTGTGAATGCAAATTTTAGTAACAATTCTGTTGAAGTTACTTTTCTAGGACTGTTATCAAAGTATTATTTCAACTACTCAAGATAAAACACATTATTTATCAAAATATGATATTTCAAAATGTCACAAGTGAGAAACCACTTGACAAAAGGTAACACATTTGTTTAATTTCACTAGTTACAAGTGAACTGGTGGACAAGTCATGATTTTAGGTGTGTATGATATTTCTATTAAGATATCCACGTTACAGGGATGATCAGAAATGGGTATGGCTATAGAGAGATTCCAGGTGAATCAGTGGATCACCTCTGGGGGCCTATTGGGCCCACCAACCCAAATTCTTAAATTTCTCTGAGGGAAATATTCAAACTGAAAACCTTAAGGACAGGCTGAAAAGCTACAGAAGGTAAACAGTGACGCATTTAGGAAATCATGCCATCTAAAACTAATGATTTTTGAGAACAGATAAAAACAGATATTCATGAAATAAAGAAAAACAGCCAAAACACAAACAAGCAGGAGACTAAACACTTTCCCAGCACATAAAATTCCCATGGGACTTTGTAACTTTTACTGGATTCCAAGAGCTCAAAGAGATTGTTAAGTGTCTGAGATTATCTGGTCCTAATAGCCTAAAGCTTAAGGGTATTTCTAAGCAATTTTGATATCTTAATGGACAAAGAATCTAAGGTTAAAAAATTATATATATGAAGCCAATTAAAATGAGTGATTAATATAATCTATGATTTTTTGCTTTTAACAAATGTGTTCCTCTGTAATATTCTATTTAGCTTTCTAATAACCTTCACAATTATATTCTTGATTAAATGATACATCTATGCATATTACTGAAATAGTTAAAATTTAGTCAGCTGTATAATGATCACATTGAATATGTATCATGAAAGTAGCATGTCATTTTTTTACTGTGTATATCTATCTCCTATAGCTATATCCTGAACATATGTCAACCACTGAAAGGTAAAGATACTACTTTGCATGACATGAAGCACACATATGCATGAACAACCCAGCAAATATTACCTAGTAAGATGACGATTCTTTTCCCCCAAGTAAATTTACAAACAAATCCGAAGAAGTCTGTTTTATCACAGGTTTTAAACACTGATCTCTAAGGACCTTCTTAAAAATATGAAGCAGAAACCCATTTATTTTATCAAAACTAGTAACACATTTTAGACAATAGACAATTTATTATTTAGAAACTTTAATAATTCTGGAATATGTTGGAATATATTGGTTTATTGCTTACCTGAATATTTTATAACATGATTGTAGTGATAAAACATACTAAAGATAAAAATAAGGGGATTTGATTTTATTTTCACATAATCAGGGCACTTGTCCAGCATTTTTTAAAGTAGATATTCATAAAGCAATAACTATGCCATGATGGGGCTTGGAACACAGAATACACAACAAAGCACATTAAACTTACATTGCACATTTCTCTGACTATAGCTTTTTCTGTCTCACTAAGGTCCTGTTCATACTCTTTACCCTGTTGACGATCTATAGTTTCCTGAACATCCAAGACCTGGATTAGTTGAAAAAGAGAAGCAAATTTCACATGGAAAAAAACCTTGTTAGTTATAGAATAAAACCAGCAAGCAGCTCCACTTGGCAAAACCTTTAGTTTTCTCCATGTCTGCATATCAGAGTGGATACATATATGGCAAAATCTTTTAATTATTATTGTGAAACCTATCTAGAATCAATTCTACTTGATTTCAGATGGCCATTAAAAGCAATCTATTGCATCACTAAGAGTCTATTGAATGTATTAATGTCTAAAATAATTAGATACATTAGTTAATTGGGTCATTAAGATAACCTGTCAATGATTTAGAGTCAATAATTCTTGCTCCATTGTAAAAATGAGCAATATAATTAATTATACACCAGACAGTCCAAATGATATGTAGACACGGCCTATAGAAAAGATGATCAAAAAGATGATAGTGATGGTGAAACTGGTCAGAATCCAGGAATATGTACATAAGAATTTTTGTTAATATTAACACTACTAACCTCACAGTTCTTGCCTGGGCATTCTCAGTGGCTAGGAAAGGAATATGGGGATGGTTCTTTGACATTAGCAATGAGAAACACTGACTCCTTATACTAGTAGTGGCAATATTTGAGCAACACTTTATAAATACTTTTCATTAGAGCAAAGTATTTGGGGATGAGATGCTTTTAAACAATTTTAGATTCCATTTCTCAAAATTACTGCTTAATAGAGTGAAATAATATTCCTTTAAAAATGTCTGTAAAGTTTTCATGTCAATACTTTCTAAAGTACAAAACTTGGGCTTTGAGTGCAGTTTGCTATTTTCTTCTGTCAGCTTATAAATCAAAGCATTAATGTAGCATAAAAAAATACTTTTCCTAAAAGCCCCTATAGAATCCACCCTGACATTGTTAAACTCCTTGTTCTGTTATCCTCCCAGTCAGTGCTATGGCCACACCTAAAGGTGTCACCTGCGAATTAGCACCAGTGAACAGTTGAGTCAAAATAAGTGACTTAAGCATGAGGGGAGCCTTTCTTTTAAATTCATATATACTGCAACTGCATGGATTTTCACTAGAGTTCATGCTGCAATAAAGAATCTAATTCACAAACTACTCTCTGGTTAACTCAAAAGTTCTAGCCATTGTTATTATGTAGATATTGCTTCTTTAACATAGGATATGATAGTAGTGAGTGAAAGCCTGACCCTTTTACTCAACTCAAATTAGAGTCAGTTTACATCCATTAGAGCAGTGGTTCTCAACCTTCCTAATGCCACGACCCTTTAATACAGTTCCTCATGTTGTAGTGACCCCCAACCATAAAATTGTTTTTGTTGCTACTTCATAACTGTAATTTTGCTACTGTTATGAATCGTAATGTAAATATCTGATATGCAGAATGTATTTTCATTGTTACAAATTGAACATAATTAAAGCATAGTGATTAATCACAAAAACAATATGTAATTATATATGTGTTTTCCGATGGTCTTAGGCAACCCCTGTGAAAGGGTCATTCAACCCCCAAAGGGGTTGATTAATCACAAAAACAATATGTAATTATATATGTGTTCTCCGATGGTCTTAGGCGACCCCTGTGAAAGGTCGTTCGATCCCCAAAGGGGTCGCGACCCAAAGGTTGAGAACCGCTGCATTAGAGGCAATCCTTAACTATGCTCAGTGAATATTCATAGAAAACTTATGGAACTCTTTGAACAAGCTCATTTACTTACAGATTTGATTTATTATGCACCTCAGAGAAGAGTACTTCAAATCAGTTAATTTCTACTAAATGAAGTGAAGCTCCAATTAATAGCATGAATTTTAAAAACAAAAAAAAAATGTGGTGTTATTTTAAGTGAGGTAATTTCTCACACTGCCTTCAAACTCTTCCCCCATCCTTGACCAGAGTTATTAAATCCTAGAGAATTTTTTGAAATCTATCAGAAGATGAGAAACTGAGCCACTGTCCTAAGTATTCTTTTCAGAACAGAAAAATCTTATGATATAAATATGCTCTAGATCAGTGGCTTTTAAAAACAAAATGTTGAATGATTGCATGTTTTTAACATGGAGACAGTGTTCCAATGCATTTCCCATAGGCTGTGTTTGCACATATTTCTGTTTCAGACACAGTGAACTCATGGAAGCGAACACATTCTCTATTCAAAAGCCTCCAGTTATCCAATAAAGATACGTTAGTTGCTCAGTACTAGCCAGCTTGCCCAGTGAGGACTTGTGTGTTCTGATTATCATATAACATCTTCCTTTCTAGAGGTAAAATTTCATATGAAAATTAGAGAATGAATTCAGAGAAAGTTGAAGAGCGCTTCCCTGCCTGCCCCATTCCTTTTCGGCCCTCCTAACACAGCTGTAGTGAGAAATCTGGGGAAGAATGCAGTGCGACCCACTCAGCCGATCTGATTCAAACTGCACTTGCCCTTTAATAAGGCAGCAGGCGGAATCATCTTTCAATCAGAAAATGTGCTACTTGGGGAGTATGTACGGGCACTAACACGACAGGATTGAAGCCACTCTCATTTTTTTTCATCTCTAAAATGCTTTTCAGGTAGCTAGAGCCTGGCTAATGCTAAAGTTACAGCACTGTCCATGCTAAGCAGCATTCAAATGCTGAAGCAGAGAGCAAGTGTTCCCCAGTCGATAAACCAGCACCCACCAGAGGGAGGGTGCACCCCTCATTCTGTTGTGCCTTCCCATGAATTCCTCTCAGTTGCTCACTTTGTGTTATCCCAACCAACACAGGAGATGCCAGGCGCCTTGCCATTGGCCACCAGTGTGGTTATACTACCTTCCCTCATCAGCAGCCAATTGATGCCTGTGAGACGCAAGCTCACTTCACCTAAGGGACAGTAAAATATAAGGAGGGAGCTAAAGCTGCTAAAACTAAATCATCTCCCAATAACTACTTTGAAGTTCTCATCTATCTATTTGCTTTATGCATGCCAGGGAAAATGTGGCCCACTCCAAAAGGATGCATCTGCAGTCTGTGGATAAATCATTCTGAATCCAAAACAATTTTAGAAAAGTTGTGAAACTCATGTGGCAGGCTGAAGCACTCTACCTACTTCATGCTCAGAATACTTCATCAGGCTACATGTTATGGATTATTAATTTAAAGGACAGTGTTTTATACGTGGAAACTGAAAATTTCAAGGAATTGTCTCAATTTTAAGATAATTTTTATTGCATTTGTTTCTACTCTGAAATATTTTTATTATTAATTTTACTTATGGTACTTATTGGAAAGCTCATTATTGGTAAAGAAAATTAAATGATAAATTTTAGCCAAGTCTTTTTTGAAGTCATTACAGAATTTGAAGTAAAAGCCAAAAATAAAATAGCTTTATGAGCAAGACCTCATACCTATTTTGTAATATTCTATCAAGGAACATTAACTAATTTCTTTTAGTGGAGGAGGGAGTAGGTTTTGTTTGTTTCAATAGTTTCTTTTAGTAAGTTGCACAATGTGCTTCATTTGCATAAAGAAAGAAAAATGTGGTATCCTTCCTTCCTTTGGCCAACTATTAAGTCCCTCTATTTGAAGACACCCGTGCTACAAACATTGCACATAAAATACCTGTAACAATATTTTACACAATGAATATACATGCATATCAGACTTCAAATTCAACTCGATGCAGATAATGAATCACATTACTCAAAACAAAATAACACTAGAGATTCAACCATAAGTACTCAAACCCATTGTTAGTTAAAAAATTAAAATCATAGTTCAAAACTTAAGATAAAGTTACACCATTAGGGATAAAAAATAAAGTATATATGGTTAAAACAAGACTGTGAGGACTACTAGACTACAGCAAACAAACCACAACACAACTGATTTTCTTGATAAATGGTTGTACACAGTTGGTTACCTTAAGAGAATGTACCACGGGTTCAGGCTGCTGAGAAGGTGTGGTATGTCCACTGAAGCTAGCTGGAGAGTTGGGTGAACTGTTATTCCCATCAGCCCCTGATGACAACCTAAAAGAACCCTTAGTAGAAAATCAACAACTTTGTTATTAAAACAAAAGTCGTTTATAACTGCACAGATGTCATTCAATTTCACTGCCAAATGAGAATCAGCCATTTTCATAATTTTTTTTCCAAGACTGTCCTACAATACTATCTACCTGTTAACTGGAATGTACTTGCTGCTTGACCAGCAAGAAAAGTTAACCAAGGACCATCTCTATGCATGTCCAGATGTCATTTCTAATTTACCAAAGAGAGCAAAGCCCCCTAAGGAATGACCATTAAGCATTTCAAGAATGACTTTTTGAAACTTAAACATACTCAAGTGTGGGGAATTTGTGAGTTACTCCGCAGCTGAGTTAACATGCTCATTCAGCAAGACAAATGCCTCATTCCATATGTCTCAGAAAATGCAGACACATCACATTCTTATAAAACACTCTCTCTTATAAAACACTTCTTTGAGGGAAGACCTGTAGTAGAACATATTCCAAAGAGATTTAACCAAATTCAGTATTTTCTTTCAGGAAAAAAATCCTTATTTTCTGGTCTTTTTGGATATGAAAAACAAAATGGATCAGATTACATATTTGTAGCTCATTGACTCTGCAACTTAGTTGCTGAGAAATCAGAACCTGCCATGATTAATTTGGCCTGTGAGAGTCACAGTCACCCATACGGGAACTGAGGGGAAATCAAACCGACTTTTTCTAGGGGATTGCTTGCAGAAAGACGAAAGGATCAGGAAAGAAAAAGAGTAGCAGTTATCTAAACTCCCACAAAAAGCAGTCTAATGGGACTTTCACCTGTGTTATGGTGATCATTACACTCAGAGGGCCTGAGAGATTTTAATTTTTGTCCAACAAACCTAGAGATTTTTTTCATGCCTATTAGACTAATAACTGCTCTGCTTCTCTTTGATCCCATGAATCTAATCCCCGGGGAAGGAGCATCATGTGTGGTTTGGAACTTTTCTTTTCCAGCATCTCTAAGAGAGTTTCTATGTTGTGCATTTCAGGGATGGGAAGGGAAAGCTGAGAGCAGCAACAGTCTTAGGTATGGGCTTTATGCAAACCATGCTATTTTTAAAGAAATTGACAATTCCCATTGATTTTTACAAAAATTATTATGCATGCAATTTGGAATATGTTCTCTCTTCCTCGTCGCTGTCACCGCTTACCTCGTTGAAGGCTATCCTCACCACCTCACAAGCCAACGAAGACCATGTGCTTTTCCGTGCTCAGAGAGTTATGGAAACACATCAGGTCCTGCCCAACCCTCACTAGCCAACAGGGAGAAACAGCCATAGATGTGACATTTAGGTGACCTCCCCAGTTTCTGTCCTTCATTGCTACGAATGACTAAATTAATAGCAGGTGATGACACAGGGCAACCAATTATAATAGTCCCAACCCTCTCTGGGGAAAAATATTTATAAGATATGTTTTCCTATATTTGTAATTCAGACCAAATCAGGCGTAATACCCGATACAAATAATAAAAGGGAAACTATTTGAAGTTGGCTCATGGGGCACACCCTCCCTCCAACTCCATCACCACATTTTGGACATCCTCCTCTTCTGAAGAGATCAAATGTTTCCAAAACAAAATAAAGGAAGCTCTAGTCCCCCACCGTTTTCTTTCCCTGCTGTCACCACTCTCATGAACTCGTGTGAAAAGGCTTCTGAGGTACACAGAGTTCACTCCAAACCTCTCATTTAGGACCCACCACTGCAGTTTTGTCTGTCTTCTGACCGGTAATCTGGCTTGGCTGGCAATATTCCTTCCCTCTCTGGGCTACTCTCCTCCCAGTCCTTCTTTCAAAGGTTCCCTTCCCAGACCTGGCAAACTGGAAGGTATATCAATCCTTGTGTGCTTTTTGCTTTGGAATGAGACTCCATCTTTCAGGCCATTTTGGTTTAAGAAAATTTCTAGAATCAGTGATAGCTTCCCTTACCACAAATCCTCTAATTTAGCATTGTTTAAACTTAAGGAGAGTCCTGTTCTACCCTTATCTATTCAGAAAAACAAATATTTTTATTAAAGAAATTTCTTTAAATAATAGGATAATAATAATAAAGACTACAGTAGGGGGAAATGTATCATTGGGGGATTAAAGTTCAAATCCACTTTGTGAGCTATGGACTAGTAATCATAGGAAGGTTCAAGAGTCATGATTTATGTGGTTTCTGTGAAGCCACAAAGGTAGCCAAGTGCCTGGTAAGGTTGTACACAAACAGGTTTCTAGATGGTAACAGAATCAAGCAACTCATTCTATCACGTCTCATTTAGTTCCTATGAAACAAAAGGTCAAATTTATATGTGCTCAGCAGAATGAGACCAAAATTTGGAGAATTATCTAGGTTCAATCAATACAAAGTTGACTAATATGTTTTCACTGAAGTATTTTTTTAAATGTGCTACTCAGTGAAACATATTTTAATAAGATTGAGCCCATTTAAATTGTAACATGGCTGGCTCAGGATACAAGGAATTTAAAAAGAGGAAAACCTTAATGAAATTAGACACGTGACTCCGTTTCAGGGAGGCTTGTTTTCAAGGTACATGTGATCCACACAGTGCACCACTTTCTCCCAGGGCAGCAGCCAACTGGAAAGGGCATGGGATAATTTCCTGGGCTGGTGTTTAAGAGTTCATTTTCATGGCCACTGAACTCTTAAATGCCTTTTCACGAAGGTGCAGGCTACCTTTGTTCTCCAGTCACTCAACTTTCACCCTCAAGTTCAGGGGGAAAACACTAGAGATGAGTGTGTAGGAGATGAAAGATGACTCCCAACGTCCCTCCCCAGATTTACACCCACAGAAACTTTCTTTCATGTACACAGACTGTTCTCTACCCCCAGCATAACTTTCCTCGAGCAGCACAAGCCACCTGGGTTACACACAAGCAAATGCAGCAGCTGGCTTGTCTTCACTCACCGGGAGAGTGGGCAGGCAGCGTCCTATTCCTCGGCACCCTTGCCACCACTGCAAGACCCGCCGGGCTCTGGGCCCCCAGCCTTTCTCCATATTTGAGCTGTTTCTAGTTGGAGGTTGCCTTCTATTCTGGGTGGCCTTATATTTGGAACAATATAGTACAATCACTCAGAAAAATACTGTTTCCCAAGTCTCAAGAAAGCAGATAGAACAAGAAGCGTAATGAAATGCACCACAATGACCACAATGGCAAGCTGTAACATGCACCTGTGACCAGGGAAAAAGTGAACATAAACTGAAGTCTGTGTATTAGAGCTAATACTGATTTTTAAAATAGATTTTGGTAAAGTTTTAACTAGTTCTCAAAGTATCAAAAAGTGGTAGATGATTAAAAATTTAAAAAATTGAAGCTACATCGACAAGTTTATTTTGTGGGTTTTACTTGTGAGAAACAGAAGTGCCATAAGTCTTCCAAGTATTTAAAGCACTGTAACTTCAGGACTTAACAGAAATTATTTGAAATGCATTTGGGAGCATGACGCCCTTTTGTGCAGAAACACAAGTTGGGTGGATATATTTAACAATACTCAAAAACTGATGCTGCATCAAATTCTCAACAAAATTCCTGAACATTTAAAAAATGCAGGGTGGGGCAATAGTAGGTCTTCAGTTGTTTGTATGGAAAATACAGTAATTAATACAACAATAAACTTTCATGTATTCACAACTATAAACCCACTTTTGCTGCACCCTGTACGTATGAGCTAAGGGGTCACTATTGCTTCATAGTAACTGTTTTTCATGGGACATATTCATAGTTGTCAAAATGTCAAATAATCAAGTTGATTCCCTAAATTTCTGTACTAGCTGGAACTAGAGATATCACATAACTAAAAGAAAAAAAAATTTCCTTAAATTCCAGTTTTTTCCATGGCCAAACTATAATTCTACTAAAAATGATCAGAACCAAAATGAACTTATTTGAACATAATTTCTCCTTCCTACCAACTTTCACTAAAATCTTTAACTAAGAATGCTATGTCCTAAAGAATAGCAACATTTTAAAAATAAAATATGGGAAATTCACAAAATAGTCCCCAGATTTCAGTGTCTACATATTTAATTTTAGGAGACAAAAAAATAATAAAGTAGGTGCTCTACTGTGATAGTACTGGTCTAATTTTCACCCTTTAACTTTTGGAGGCTGAATAAAGAAATGAGTAGCAATGATGATCAGTAGTTGTTACAAACTCTTCCCTGAATCTATGAAATAGTAGCAATTATCTATTAAATAAGTCACACATATTCCTCACATGAGAAAATTACATATTTGCACTTGAACCATAATGATCATTTCAACAGAGCAACACTGATTTGAACACTGCTCTTTTGTAATAATTTCATATGTCAGTGTCTACTTTATTTTCACCATCAAAATAATTAAATCCAGTAATTTATAATGTGATTGATGGCTTAAAATTCACCTCCCACCCCAACTGGCATAGTTCGATTTCTGGGATGATTCTTATGCGTAATGCAGTATTTTACAAATGAGTTCTCTTCAGGATTTGGTTCTCTCCGTGACTTCCACATCTCTCAGACCTTAGGTTTTTCTGATTCAACAACTGGGTAAAACTTAAGAATTCCTTTTGTCATATTCCCTAATGTATAGTAAGACTGAATCCCAATGCCTCTCCATTGCAACAAAATTTATCATAACATGAAATCTAAGGTTAACACCTATAACCATTTAGAAGCAGCTGGAAAGAACAGCCATTCAGTTACTATGTAGACAGTGTACAATATTTTCCCACTTTCACAAAGCAGATAAAATATAAAACATTATATGTGGAGTGCATAGTATTATTAATCTCCTAAGAGGGGACAATATACGTGGGCCTGATTTTTGTGAAAGAATAAACTACTTGGTGATATAACCATTTTAAAGGAAAAGGTACTCTTTTGGAATCAGAAGTAGTGACTTTCTACTCATGTGGGCAATATAATTTTTGTTTGTTTTTTAAAATTCTGGTCTTGGAAAAGTCTGTCCTGGACTGGCCGTTATTTTTGACCTTCAAGTAAACTATACTTGAATGGTATTTATATACTAATGAAGGCTTAGCTCTTTGCAAGCTCTACAATTACCAATCACACTATTTTCTGAAGACAGCTTCATAAAACAGAGTAAGCCTCCTGTAACTCGGTGCTTGGAATTGTTGTTGGCAACTTTGGAACTCAAAACGGTGGAAACCCACATGCTGGCCATCAATTGGGAGAACAATTTCAAACAACCTTAAGAAAGTCACTTTCTATTTTCTGAGTAATCCCATTTTGCTTAGCTTTGTTTTCTGCAGTTTTTAAAAATTCTACATTCATGAAAAAATACTTGAATAACCCTACCATTCCATAGGAATCTGAGTACTCATTAGCCACTTTCTATACAGGTAAAGTAATCCACAAATTATTGTAGGTATCAGGACAGTCCATCCTAAATGACAGAAAATTAATGCTCTGCATCAAGACTGTGTGGGAGGTAAATGACAGGTTACTTACCCAGAGGCAAGTACTCATTATAGAAACCGTGAATTCTGTGGTGTGAGCAAACAGCCTGGATAGGGAACAAGAGTTATCCCTTCGTACCACTGAAAAAGATAAATGTTTGGTTCTGCTATCCCTTGTAACACAGCATTTCTGGAAAATCTTCCACGAAAAGTAAGATTTAGGACATTTTCTAATATTATCCTTAAAATCACTGACTTCTTAAGAATTAAGAAAAAATGAAGCCATTCAAATTTTTAAAAGAAAATGTATTACTCATAGTCTCGCTGCGTAAAATAATTACAATTCGCAATATGACTTTTAAGAGAACTGATAAGATGAAGCTATTGTGAATAAGTTGTCTTCTGGCTATTTTAGTAACATTGTTTTAATTAATACTTTGGAAGTTTCCATTCTTTTGCTTTTCAGAGTACACATTAAAAAAATCTTTAACAAGAATGACAGTACTGTCTTTACATTTTATTATGTAAAATGCAGGCTTCCCATTTCGATATAGATCAGACAAGTGCACTTGTAAGAAACTTTAGAGCCCAGCCCTCTTATCTATTATAGGAAGCCAACTATGGAAGTCTGAAAATTGATCGGCTAAAGTGGTTTCCTGTTAGTTAAAGATGTTTAATTTTTTATAAGCCCTGAAGGTAGGTCAAACTATACCTCATCAGAACACATACCTAGTTTAAGAGAGAGGAGGAATTCAGTATTTCCGTATCATAGGGCAAGAGCGGATGGTTTGTGTAATCTCATCAGGCAAATAATATTTTGTTCCATTTTACCAATCTTCATTCTGACATTTTGCAGAACTGCAGTACCACACAAATCAAAGCCCAGATAAGAGACTTTAAAGGTCACCTTGACAAACTTCTTCCAAAAGATTCCTGCAAATGGGCTTAGAAATGCTAAGAGACTTTCTGCTTTGCTCTAATAGAGAATAGTTGATTGTATTCAAAGAAAAGTTTAGTTTTTATTTAGAGAGTATGAATTTACTCAATACTGATTTAAGACATTAAATAATTTCCTGGATTTATAGATATTCATTCATTAAAATCATTTTTGCTGAGCACCTACGAGAGGTAATACCCCATGCTATGTGAGGTGGGTATCTATTCCAAGGTTTGTTGAGAGAGCAGCACAGTAAGTCCAGCTCACTGACTCCAAGGCCACACTGCCTAGGTTCAGATTCTTGATCTGGCACTTAGCAAGTACATGATCTCTCTGTGCCTCAGTTTCCTCATCTGTAAAATGTGGGTAATATGGTATAATAATACCTACCTCTCTGAGTGAGGCTACTTATATGAAAAGAGCTCTTACAACAGTGCCTAGCCCACATTAAGCACTCTATAACAATGATTTTGAACCTTTTTACTCTCATGGCACACATAAACTAATTACTAAAATACTGCGGCGCACACACAAAAATATTTTTTGCAGATCTGATCAAAAGAAAAATAGGTATAATCAGGTGTTGGCTGTTGTCATGTTTTTATTTGACAATCTAAAGGGGAAAAGGTCAGTGCCCCTGACTAAATAGTCAGATATTGCATGTTTTCAAAATTTTTGTAGCATACAGGTTGAAAAATCGCTGCTCTGTAAGTATTTGCTACACATTTTATAACTTGTTTGTCAATTTATATTCAGATGTTTATTATTTGAGCAGGAGTTCTCGGGGTGATTTGGCCCCCCAGGGGGGACATTTTTAGCTGTCACCGTGGGGTTTCTGTGGGCATTTAGGGGGTAGAGGCCCAGGGTGCTGCTGCACACCTGGCAGCACAGGAGTCCACACAAGGAATTATCCAGGCCCTAATGGCACTAGTGCTGAAGCTGAGAAACCTGATGTCGGAAAACTGCAAAGCAAAATTTCTGTTGATGGCTCTGTAGCAGATTTTGCATATGAGGACAAGTGGCCCACAGGATTTGGAGCTCTTAGTGATTTCAAAGAAAACTCTCTAAGCTTCGGCCCTCCTGTGGTCTAAGTATAAAGAGATCCATCTTTCCACCTCCGAATAGGAAATTACTCTTTTTAACAAAAGGAATAGAATTAAAAAAATATCCAAAACATCCTACTGCAACAATGCCAGCAGAACCAGAATACAAAACGGGCAGGTACAGGGCAGTGGTCCAATGAACAGATTGCTCTCCGAGTGGAGAGATCCAGCACGCTGCCCCCATGAAAACCCAGACACCATCCCACAGAGAATAAAATTGGCAGAAGGTGGTTTGCGGAAATTACGGAAGGAAAATAAAGCTTTCTTAGCAACACAACAGGTAAAGATTCTGCACTTAACTTTAGGCAGACACACCAGGAAAGAATAAAATTGCCAGGAAATAGAAATGAGGGCCCTGACCCATGAAACAACAGCTCAGAGCAGGTGAGAGCATTGTGTGACAGGCAGAGGCACACCAGAGAGACAGAAATCTGGATCAGAACATTGACCATTCTCTCCTTCCCAGGAGGCTAAGGGTTGCAGTCTGTCACATGTTTGTCTCCTCAGTGGGTAGAAGACTCCTGAGAACGTATCTTAGTCATAACAGCTGTCAATTGCTAAGCTCCTGTTACATGTTAGGACTCTCCTAAATGCGGTCAATTAGAAGATTACTAAGACTGGCTAATATGAGCTCCCACTACGCGTTAATACCTGTCAAGACACTAACTGTGGGCCTGGTATTATTCTCAATCATTTACACTACATGATGATTTCTCTCTTTTTGTTTAGGCCCTAAAGGTCTCTTCCTGTTCTGTGTGCTCATCATGCAGCTCCAGGGCCTTCAAGGAGACCAGGGCACCCTGGGAAGATAAGGATGGTTGGAGTGGCCCAGGGTCTCGGGAGGATCAGAGGAGAGTGCTAGTCACTGCTCCACTGCAGCACAGCAGCGTGGCATGGCGGTGACACTTACAAAACATTGCATCTGTAACAACATCCCAAGGATTTTGAAACTTGGGATATTACAAAGTAGCCTAAGGAATATATTGAAAGTTATTGACAGCTCACTTTGAAATACTGTGAGTCATGACATAAATGAAATACAATAGGGCTCCATTATTTTATCAAGAGAATATAGTCTATTTCCTGTTCCTTTTTCTCTTTGGGTTTGGGTTCCAGTGAGACTTTTCCGGACCCCGTGCTTTTCTTGTCCCCTACTAGTGTGATCCAGGAAGTCACTGTCTTACCTCTAGTTCCTGCTCATTCATGTTCATTTTCTCTCTCTCTCTCCCTCTCCCTCTCTCTTCCTGGAGTAGGTGTCTAAAGAACTCGCTTCGCTCATGGTTCCACTGAGGAGCGAGTCAGGATCACATAAACTTTACTTTTCATTATTTAACAGATGGGTGTAGTCACCTCGACCATGTGAGCTGACAAGACCCTTTCATAACACAGCTCTAAGGCCTCTCACATTTTGCAGTAATATATATATTGTGGAGCTCCCCAAGGTCATTGCACCTGACTTCCTATATCTGTAATCAGGATGACTAGCACCCCATCTGCTCAATAAAGTTAACATGTCAACGGATTATCAAAACCAATGTGTGACTTTTCCTCTGTCATCTCAAAAATAGTTGTATAAATGCTTTACTTGTGTGCCTATCTACTTGGTAATTAGTAGGTTCCCAACTATTTGTCAAGTAACTAAAACACACTTCTAGAGCACTAAAATGGCCAGAAATATGTGACACTAACATTTTTGTGAGGATCCATTTTTGGCAAGTCCACACAAATTAAATTCCCACCATGTCCCCCTCTCATTAGTCAGTTACCATTATTCTAGTAAAATAAATCTACCCTGAAAATCTTGAATCACTTCCATCTATTTCTAAAGCTATATGTTAAATGTTACAACAGTAACTGAAATGATCATGAGATGGTACAGACCAAAAGCAGAAATAGACTTTATCACTGGGACATCCAAAGTATATACCGAATCCCATCCAAATGGCAAACATCAAATGGTGAAAATAAAAAAAAAAAACGTATCAAAAGGGATATAATTCTCAACTTCATTAAGGGTAGGCCAACCCATAAGTATCCAGATGTTAACCAGCTAAGGAAATCAGAGGCAATATTTATTCACTCACTCATTCATGTTGCCAAACAACAGCTAAGATTGAAGTCTATGGAGTCACAGGAGTGGTGGTAAGGAGCTTCCTTTCAGAGAACCTGGATTTTAGACAGTTGTCTTGTTCAGGGAGATGGAAGCAGTTCAGAGGAACCTGAGCCTAGAATGTGAGGGACAAGAGTAGCAGGACGGAGGCTGACATGAAAGGCAGGAGTCAGATGGCTTTGAAATTCATTCTAAACTGAGGCATGAGCGGTGGTAAGACCCGATTTCAGTTTTATAGATCACTCCAGCAATGTGGAGAATAATTTGGATGGGACAAGACTAGCTGAGATGAAGTCCAATCAGGGTATTAACGAAGAAGTTCAAGTGAAAAATGATTACTCATGGTGTACACTGGACAACAGCAGGAAGAAATGAAAAGGTTATCGATGGATTAAAAGACAGGATGAGCCCTAATGTGTATCTGAATGTAGGCAATGAGGTTGAAAGAGGAATCCAGAATGGCCCCCAGCTTTCTGGCTGGGTACCAGCTAAATAAATGGTCATGCTATTGACCAGGGTCGGAAGTGCCAGGAAAAGTAATATACCTAACTCTTTCATCAGATTTTAAAATCAAGATCAAAGAGGGAATTAACAATGTATGAAGCCCCAAATCATCTTTTTCATGGATACCCACACAAATGGGTTTCTTCTGACTCATAAGAGTGCAAACTATTTCAATTGTAATAACTTTACCCTCATGCCATGATGAAAATATCATCTGACCAAACAATGTAATGTTCTTGGAAGGAAAGTAATTTTGTAATATCAGTGAGGGCAGGTAAAGCTTGAAGATATCTATGGTTCTAAGAAAAAAAATGACAGTAATTACAGAGATTAGCCTTTTTACAAGAATTAGAGAGGGCCACCCCAGGAAGGAGAGAATTAATAGCCTGAGAGGGCGAAGGCAGTACCCACCCAGCGTCTCTGTAGCCAGAGTGACAGCAGGCAAAGAACAGTGAGGGCCCGGTGAACAATAGCTGAACAATAGCTAGGAAATGCAGACAATCGGATGTGCGCACTTTCTGCCTCCAGTAATGAGCTCTGTGCTTAATTCTAGCCTATTAACCACACAACTCCCAGTGAGGAGCCCTGAAATGTGCAGAGGAAAAAGAAGAGAGTAAATCTAAATGGCTTAACAATCAGGTTGACAATCAGTGGTACAAGTTTACCACACATGTGCATACTTTTAGGTCTTGGTCTTACAGAAAAAGGAGATGAGGGGAAGGAGGGCGCATGAGTAGGACTAAGAAGGCACAGAACTGAATTGCCAGTGTAGACACAAAAGCAAAAAAGTCATGCTAACAAACACTGCATTCGAATTGCAGAGCAGAGCCTATTCGTGCTTGTGTTAAGTACCTCAGCACTCCCTCAGAGCCCAGTGGAAGACATGCACAGAGCTTGCGCCCTTGGGACTAAACAGCCATGTAAGATGCATGCTTGCCAAGTTGACTACAGAATGCTCCCTGGTAAGGTGGTGGTTGCTGCCCTGGCTTTAGCACAGGAAGGGCCTTCAGTTTCATCAAGGACTCTTCCAGTACACAAAGCTCCCCCACAAAACAGGAAGGTCCAGATAAGAGAGAGGTGGACAGAGGGACAGCTTCATACAAGGGCAGCCACCTCCCGGGGAGACATGTTGCTAATACAAGTAAGCACAGCCGCTTGTCAGCCTGCACTTCCTAGGCCATTTGCTGGGAGCTCTGTCTTGGCACGTACACAATGACCCTGCACTTGGCAGTTTATAAAAACCCCATGGCCAACTGATGTGGGCAGGGTAGCCTCTGCATACGTGGCAGCAAGACAGTCGCCAGCGGGAGAAATGGAGTCTCCCGTCAGTGAGAACAGCACACAGGAAGCGTGGGGAAAGCATGAGCCCTGTTTTCTTACTAGGAAGGAAGAAAGAAAGTGACTTAAAAATAGGTTTAAGTCACCAACAAATAATTTATGATGGAAAATGCAATTTTCAGATTCAAACTTATATATGCTCATTTGGTAAATAATGCTCAAAAAGAATGTCTAGGACCTACTAGAGAGTCAAAATAAAACATAAAACAACTTTGTAGCATTAGCATAGAAAGGAAGTTCAAAACTCACCCACAAAATATGAAAGATTAAAAATGTTAAATGCGCCGCTCCTTTCCGCTTGCACTGTACCCCTGCCCCATCTTTAAATCTCAGTTTCCCAGGGCACAGTCCACAAACATCTTCATTTTCTCAACATTCTCACAGGAAGTCCCAATTCAGTCCATTAGCCATCTTTTATTCCACAATTTTACCTTTAACCCTGAACTCTCCTCTGAGGTCCAGATGTACCGATCTAACTCCGTATGTAACATCTCCTCGGAGACGGCCAACATCTCACATTTACCATGCCCCAAACAGCTTGATTCCCCCGCACCCCCAAAGCTGTTCTCCCAGTCCTCCTGTCTCAGCACACAGCACCACCTATCATTCAGTTGCTTAGCTCAAAATCCAAGGAGTCACCCTTCATTCTTCCTAGAGCCACCTCACCCCGGGGCTGCCATGCCCTGCACAGTCTACGTGAACAGTTCCTCCAGTTCCTCAGTGCCCACCTCATGAAGCCACACGGGGTCCCTTTCCTGTATAGTCCCCATCCAGCCTGTCACGGAGCACCCTGGGCTCCACGTCTGTATTGTGAATCCAGTGCCTCTCCTCACCATCTCCACCCTTCCTCTTAGTTCCAGCCACTGTCAGCCCTGAGTCAACCAAGCTAGCTTCCTAGAGAGTGTCCCTCTGTCCCTGCTCTCACACTGCCTCCGTCTTCTTTACCCAGCATTGATGGCGACCTTTGCAGTGTTAACAGATGATACCACAACCTTGCCCCATTCCTTCTATGGCTTTCCATCAAGTCAGACTCAAATCCCAACACTTGACCTTGGTCAACGAGCCCACAGGGTCTGTTCCCTGCCTGCCTGCCTAACTTCATCTCTGGTTACTCTCCTTCTCACTCACTGTGCCAACCACACTAGCCATCTTGCTCCTGTTTCCTCAAACATGACTAGTTTATTTCTACCTAAAGCTTTGTCCTTGCTGTTCTAGCTGCCTGTAATGCCCTTTTCTAGCCATATTGCTTTCTTCCCTCACGTCCCCTCAGATGTCCCTTCCTCAGGGTGGGGGAGGGTTCTAACTCCATGCAAAAGGCCCTGTCACTCCGATTTTCTACCCTGCTTCTGTTTTCTTCATAGTGATTATCACTCCCAGGCATTACCTATTTTTGCTTTTTTAAATAATGATCCACCTACTAAAATATAAGCTGCATAAATTTCTTATTCAAGGCTATATAGCTATTATCTAAAACAGTATCTGTACATAAGAGACATAAAAAGTACTTGTGGGGTAAAATAGTAAATGAATGGCCAAGACTTCCTCCTCTCATTCCATATTTGTTAAGGTTCTTTGGTTACTAAGAAAAGCAGTGGAAGCCCACGAATCACTTCCCATTGAATGAATATCCCTGTACCCATCTAATGATAAATGTAAAACTTTTTCATTTCAAATAGTGAGGTCACTGCTTTTGCCTAGCCTAGATTCTGGGGATGAAAGATCGCATAAATAACTGAAATTCAAAATAGCTCTACCTAGTCCCTCCACGTAAACTTTGACCACAGCTAATGGCACAAACCAAGTCTGCCCGGTTAAAATTTTTTGCTTTCCTGAAGTTTCTGGGTGAAGGATTTAAGAGTAATAGCAGGGCCAGTATTCTGAGTGCGTTATCCAAACAAAGGACCTGCCTAAACTTTAAAATGCACAGCTAAAATTTTCCAAAAAGCTGACTAAGAAATTCTGAAAACTGACATTGTAAAACTTTAGGAAAGGCAGATTTTAAAAAGGAACTTTTTTTTAAAATTAGAAATGTTTGCAATAGTATCATCCTGGAAAACAAACAGGTTAACCAGTAAAAAAAAAAAAAAAAAAAAAAAAAAAGTTGTTAAGGCTGCCTAGAGATGTCTTAAAAAGAAAGCATGTTGCCTATTCAAGAGAAAAATGACCCAGAGACTAATGAGCTCCATAAGCCACTCACTTCCTGACCCTCAGCAAGTCACTTGTCCTCAGCGCTGAAATGGAGAGGCCTATCAATTAGCCTCATGTGGCGGCGGTGAAGGGTGACTAATAGACTTGATTGCAAGGCGCTCGGAACAGTAATTGCTATAGGAGCTTTGCTATCAGTCCCCGCCGAAGCACTGCGGACATCTTTGGCCCTTTTCGAGCTCTCTTCTACCCCTTGGCTCTTCTGGTGTCCGTCAGTCCTAGTGACAAAGATAAAAAGACAAGTGAGGATCCTTCTTGCTTTTCCTCAGGACCCAGCCTGACGCCCAGGAAACACGCTGGACACAGGAACCAGCCTTTGTTCTCCTCTGCGCTCCCCTAAGCACCTTGCAGGTAAGGCTCTTCCTTTCCTTCCTTTCCACGCACGCCTATACCATAATCAAAACCACAACTGGACAAAGATCACGGAAAAGGACCTGAAAAACACCATTCACTTAATTCTTACCAATAATCTCCTGATTTCTCACTCTTTCACAAAATGCCCTCATTACAAGAGTGATTGATTGCTGACCTCCGCCTAAGCTGGAAATTGATTTCCTCCTCATTCCCTGATAAACATGGATTTAGAATTTCACTCATCTTTGAAGGACTCTATAGAAATTCATGTTCTTCCCGAGCCGCCAGCCATGTGGCGTCTATTTTAGAGACAAGCCTGCCCCACGTTATCTAAGCAGCGATCTCTCTAGACGCAAGAACAGCCAGGACACAAAAGCAATAGAACCAATCACTCACTAATGCATAGGCTTCAGTAACCATTCCTCTGTGTTTCAGAAAAGTGCTATGTTTCTAGCTGGTAGAGCCACACCAAGTATTGTCCTTCCTGTAGGGGAGGACTTGCCTTTTCAAGTCAAATGCAAGCGTTTTCATCTCCAAAAAATTTTTATCCCAAAGCTAAATGGTTTGTGAGGAAAAACTACCTTTGCCTCTTGCTCAATGATTCCTCTGGTTCCATTACAGCACATTTCAAAGATACTGATAAGTTAGGGCAGGTTTGCGGATGATAGGACAAAGGAACTTAAACCAATGAAAAAGTAAAATATACTTATTGAAAAAAGTGCATGTAAATAATAAATTCATTATGTACAAATGAAAATTTATGTAACAATATGAGAGACCCCAATTAAAAAACACATTGACAAATTATTCTAGTGTGGAGCAGGGGTCAGCAAAATACTTGCAGAGTTAAATCCAGCCCCTTTCACCTGTTGTGGAAATAAAGTTTTATTAGAACACAGTCACACACATTCACATAGATATTCTCTGTGGCTATTTTCAACTGTTCTCATGCTACAATTGCTGACATGAAAAGTTGCAGCACCATGTGGTTCACAAGTCTGAAAATGCTATTGGGCCTTTTACCAAAAAAGTGCCAACCCCTGGTAGAGAGGATGAGAAGGTCAATGCAGACGGCAATGGTCTGGAAGATTCTGGAGAAGGAAGCAAGCGGCTTAAAGATAGCGATTAGACAAATATTCTTCCCTATGTTATTTATCTAAGGACTAGAAACATCCTGAAGACTGATAAAAGGATGAAGTCTTCTCATGCTGAGAAAATCTTTAGAGCGATGAAATCTCCCAGTGAATAGCAAAACAGATGGACTAGAAACTAAACCGAGTTTCTTGGCTAATTCCAAATTCAGAACCCAAAGATACCACACCAGAGGTTTGCTTTGGATGGTGGTGCTGTTTTCATAGCTATCTTGCTTCTACAGAAACACACTTGCCACATGACAGGTTTCAGAAAAAAAGAATTGTTAGACCAGTGATAACAAAAGCTGGACACAAATCTCACCTCTGCCCATTAGCAGACATACTCTCACCTACAAATCAGTGATACCCACAGGGGCCAGGGGCCCATAGCCAGGACCTCAGCTGATACTCAGGTTGCAGTCAGAGCTTGTGACAAAAACAAACATCCACCCCATCATTTGAAAGAAAGAAGAGCATGTAAAAATAAAAGAATTGGACATTATCCTTTTCATGGCCTGCTGTGTCTCTCCTTGCGTCCTAAACACTTAAGACTCTGAACACTTAAAACAAGTAGGATTGATGTCCTCAAACAAAATTAACAAAAGATACATCTGAAATAAAATGTGTCATTTCTTAAGGCAAAAGGTATTAAAGATCAGTCTGCTAACATCAAGCATTTTCTACTGGTTTAAAGACCAATTAAATTCTTATTTATTCCTAATATCCTACTTATTACTTATTAAAATTTCTATGGCATCAATTTATACCCTGAGAAACCACCCAGAATGGAGAGATGTCTTATCCTATTCTCATGACTGATTCTGAAGAACTCTGTTACTATCAAGATCCTGTGCAGGGTACTTATTTTAAGTGGAAAACACTGGAGTGGCAGCAGCCCTTACCTGCTCTCAGGCCCATCCTTATCTCATTCTCAAGTGCCAAAGACAGGATAACTGGTTTCCCTAACCAAGAAAATCCTCCTCCTCAAAAAAAAGTGGATGCCCAACAGCCACAGGAGCCACCTTCTTCACAAGTGACCATTTAGAGGCTCAAGGCTTAGACCTCTCCAAAGTCCTCCTACGCTGGCAGGGAACCTCGCTGCCATCACCAGCTATCTTAACATTTGCAGAACTCACTGACAAAGCATGTGAGTTTGGCAGGTCAAGGAACCACGTAATGAAATAGGAGTGGGGTAGGAACAGGGAATGGAAAGTCAATGAGGCTGGTCCCAAACAAAATAACCATGTTCAAAATGCAAAGTTGCTAAAGCACCCTTTGTCTAAAACTCTTTGCCAGAAGATGACATCCAAATTCTAACTGTAGCTTCTGCTAACCTTTGGCACCCAGCGGAAGCGTGGCACCCAAAATTATAAAGACCCATCATTCCCACACAATTATTTGTGGATAAATTCACTGGAATTGAGATTTGTTTCTGAGTGTACATTTTATGCTTTTTTAAAAATGAAATTTCTATAGTTGTGTATATTAAATTCATAGCGTATGAAAATGTTTAAATACATATAAAAACCCCTCTGTTGGCATGATGACACACCTGCCTTGGGTGTCAGAACAGCTGACACATCTTGGCTATTGAAAAGCCTCCTGTCCAAGAGCCAGCTCTTAGAGTATGTGAGTCGGGGATGGCTCCATCTGGCCCCAGTCTTGCTATTTGTTATCAAACATTAGAACTTCTGCCTCCCAAGTTGTTCTGTTGCAAGTGAGGCATTTTGGGTGAAGAAAAGAGAGTACCACATCCTTTATTTGCTATACTACATTTGAATCAGATTTACATTTCTTCTGTGATCCTTACATTTCTATATTCATTCTTTTTTTCTAATATAACTGCTAAGAGCAACAGCTAGATCAGCGATTTTCAACTTTTCATCTCCTGGCACACATAAACTATCACTGAAATTCTGCGGCACACCAAAATATATATATTTTGCCAATCTGACATATATATATAATTTTGATTGATTTACAAAAATAATAATAGTAATTACTTACCCTTTTTGTTCCAAAGTAACTTTAAAAAATCAGGTGCCTATACTTGTAAATAAGGATTTTTGATACCAAGATTAATCAATCAGACACAATCATCTTATGCAACATGACCATATATGATCTATATATTCATGGTTCAAGTCAGGGCATTCACACCAGATGGCTATTGTGTTGGTTGTGTCATTTTTTTGACAGTCTAAGGGAATAGAGATCAGTGCCCCTGACTAAATAGTCAGGTATTGCATGTTTTAAAAATTCATGCAGCACACTGGTTGAAAATCACGGAGCTAGATGAACAAAACTACTAAAATAATAATTAGTCTAAGAGTTTTAAGCAAGTAGGTTAGCTGCCTCCTTATTCTTTCATTTTTCTCTTTAAAAAAATGATAGTTCAAAAGTTGCTTCTACTCTGTTAACCTATATTATGCAAACTCCAAAAATCTCAAAGAGGATAAAATTCTGAAACAGGGCTTGCTATCATTTGTGTGTCTCAATTGAGCACTCCTGCAATCACAGATGTTTGAGGTACTGAGAAGTTTGAGGACACAAAGTTCTCCCAAAGGAAAGAATTAGACCAGGTAAATACACTGTCATCAAGGATAATGGAGCACTTTCAAAACAGAGGAACAATCTTTGAATTGACTGTCTCTTTTCTAATAGTAACACTTCCTTCTCACCTCCATTTCTGAGCTTAACACTAGAACCCTGTGGTATGAAGTACTTTCTCTACAGGCTTTGGACCTGGAGCAAGGTAGAACCTGTGCATAGTTGGGGTTGTCTCAGCCCAGAGAATGTTGGGAGCTACTGGGGCTAGACATCACTGCAGCAGCCAGTCAACAGCCCAAGTGAGGACCAGACTTAGTATATACTTGAGGAGGGTATATAGGTTATCCCAAAGGTAAGCTGACTGGGTTGAGAGATTCAACCCAGATTCCATCTGTTTCACCAATCTGCACTGGTGTGGCCTAAGTAAACACAAGCTACCATTACTTCCAGTAATGCCACATTTACAAATGTGCATGGGTTGCTTATCAAAATACTCCACTGCTTATTGATACAGAAACGACTTGTAAAATTTTTAGAATAAACTCATAAACCTAAATCAGGGGTGGGAACCTTTTTTCTGCCAAGGGCCATTTGGATATTTATAACATCATTCGCGGGCCATCCAAAATTATCATCTTAAAAATTAGCCTGCTGTATTTGGTTAAACATTTAATTAACTCACCCCTGATGCCTTGGCAGGGCCAGACCAAATGATTTCCCAGGCCTTACATGGCCCTCGGGCCGGACATTGCCCACCCCTGCAAATCTTTCTCTTACTAAGAATGATTACTTAGCCACCAAAGGCCCCTAAGTTATAAAACAATTAAGACAAAGCCTGTATTTCAGATGCTCTTTCTTCATGCTGTTTCTCTACACCTACTTTAATTAGCTCCTTAGGTTACCATGCTACCAGGTTATACAGGCTCAGTGGCCCGCAATCTGAAAGATACTACATAAACGCTCCATAAAAACTGTAGAAGCAGCCCTGGTCACCGTCTCCCAGGCACCTACGCTTCCTCCTTCATTTTCTATGTCATCCACAACACCTAAAGAAAGGCCGAGCCCACTTCTTGCTGGCTATTATTTCAGATGCTTTAGTCTACAGGATGAATCCAATAAATCAGAAATCCTTTGAAAAAAAATATTTTCTTCTTCCGGACATTGTTCCTTCGTGTATCACAAGTAAAGACTTCGATTTATATGCAGGCACTCTTTTGTTATTCTCAGTCTAGTCAATGTAAAAATTAATGTATGCCAACTTATGTCTTTTTTTTTTCTTACAGTAATTTATTTTGGCTTATCTCTGAATGGAATTACTGAAAAATATATTACATTTTAAAATAAAGACTATACATTCTTTCGGTATAGAGGTAAATAAGTTAATTTTCTAACATGTCCTGTACTGTTATTCTCTCATAATTTAACTTTTTCTCTCTCTGAAATGTCATGTCTCCATTCATTACATGAAATCATTTGAAATATTTTTACATGTCATTTTAAAAAAATGTTTACATTAGTTTATGTACTCAGAAGAAAATATCCTAAGTTCAGGGGATCTTTAAAAGGCATTTCCCTTTAAAAAAGTAGCAAGACTTCATAATTTTGGGCTCTCTGAAATACTGTGTTTACGGACTGGATTGAAAGTCCAGCTCCGGGATGCTTGTAGGATACTGCAGAGACCATGGCAGAGCGAAGAGCCACAGGCAATGCCAATATTCCACATGTGCTTCCCGTGAGCGCCTCTCTACCACTGGAGAGAACCCACTCAGCCTCCACATGTTTCTCTATCTGTTCTTCAGTAAAGACCCCCCCTCATTCTGGGACCTGGGGACTTTGCATGGGGGACAAAACACGGCCCTCAGCTTTCATTTATCCTTGGGCTCAGACTATTCAGGACTGGAAAGAACCACACTTACCAATAAAGCACCTGACCAAAGAGAAAGCCATAAGGACTTATCACACTCATTTTATTCTTAGGTAAGTATATTGGTAGGGAAAACTAGTGCCTTTCTGTTCATTACACATAATTTTATATAATGAATAAAAATAAACCTTTAAAGGATGCACATTATCTCTCAAAACACACAAAAGCTAACATGGCTTAAGACTAGTATGTGAGCTCCACTATACACAAATTTGATGTGATATCAATCTCAAAGATATAAAACCCCGGCTGTATGGGGTTTAAATAAATGTAATAGCTATCGGATGAGGTTTTATTAACATCAGAACCCAAGGAGGTAGAATAACCCACAATGACATAAATCAGCAGCTGTAAATAAAAGACCAAGGATGGTATTGCGTTGTAGTTTTAAGAAATTTTACATCAAAATAAAAAGAGGCACCCCTATCTTGTGTGGACATCACATATGAACACAGACTTTCTCCAGACAGAGTCATGGATTACAGAACTGGGAGCTGCCACATCACCTAGGACAACCCTCTCCTTTAGTCAAGGCACAGGGGCCACACAGAGGTCAGAGGCATCCTGGCCCAGCAGCTAATCCGCCACCACCCGGGGCCGCTGATCTCCACCAGCGTCTGCCCCTGCATGTCACAGGGCCTCCTCTAACACTGGTTACCAGCAGTCCAAAGTCACTGCTGACTATGTCTCTGCTTTCTAAAATGACAGTTATATTTTGCTTATTTTTCACACAATAATAGCCTTTTAAATATAATTTAATAAAATCTCAAATCACTGAGAAATTTATTTAAACAGCTTTATTTTTCCAAGCATATAATTATTTGTCTACATTACATCTTTTATATATAATATATTTATACTAGTGGCCCAGTGCATGAAATTT
>NW_005371410.1:9168008-9191166 GCF_000412655.1 Myotis brandtii
TCACCCCCAACTGCCCTCCCCTGCTGGCCTGATCTCGCCCCCAACTGCCCTCCCCTGACGGCCTGATCGCCCCTAACTGCCTCTGCCTTGGCCCCCACTACAATGGCTTTGTCCGGAGGAAGCTGGACGTCCAGAAGATGGCCAGTCAACTCGGTCTAATTAGCATATTACCCTTTTATTAGAATAGATTATATAGGATAAGATTTCTTAAATGGGGGGAGCCTTTTTACGCAGGAGGAGATGCTCTTGGCAAATAAAAATACATAATCCCTATATCTGGACTGATAGCCAGCCATATGCACTATACTGTCAAAACCAGTCATTAAAAAATTGAACCGCTTTCTTACACCTTACACCAAACAGCTGTTGCCCTTAAAACCCCTCCTCAGCCCCCACTTTAGGTTCTGCCTTTGCAGTTCACCCAGATTAGGTTCTGATTGGTCGGTTTCTATGCCAGTGTCAAAAG
Organism: Myotis brandtii; assembly: GCF_000412655.1. Taxonomy (NCBI): domain Eukaryota; kingdom Metazoa; phylum Chordata; class Mammalia; order Chiroptera; family Vespertilionidae; genus Myotis; species Myotis brandtii. The sequence goes on from NW_005371410.1 coordinate 9,168,475, forward strand.
CTCCGCCTCCTAGGCAGCCATTGGCTCCTCACAGTTCACCCAGATTTGGTTCTGATTGGTTGGTTTCTATGCCAGTCAGCTTCTCCAGGCCTATCTCTGGGCCTGATCAGAGGGGCAGGGCTGATCAGCAGCTCCTGGGGCTGCTGGTGAGGCCTGGAGAGAAAGAGGGGCAAGGGCTGATCAACAGTTGCCATGGAGGCTGCAGATCAGACCCTGCTTCTCTCTCCGGTCCTGATCCACAGCCCCCGCGGCAGTCAGTGCTGGGTTGCCGCAGCGACTCAGCACTGACTGCAGGACTGACTTCCGGTGTTCAGTCATTCGTTCGGTGGTTTTGGAAGTTACGGACCCTGGCTCTTTATATAGATAGATTTAGGCAATATAACTACTGCCTATAATACACTTATGTTTGTCTACTTTATATTTAGAGGATATAGGTAATTACCAATTATCAAGAGGCACCAACTTTAGTTTCTTATATGTTAGAAGCATCTTCACTTTGCTCAGGCTTATAGCAAAGAAAGAAACTAGAAGCACTTTTACATGAAAAATGCCTAACGCCACTGTAGGTAAGGTTTGAACCAGAATGAAGAAGAGAACGCGTGGTTTAAATGCCGCTTTAGATACATCAGCCATGGAGGTAGTGACCTCTAACAGGGAATGGAGATTGAATGGGCTGAGTGATAGAATTTACATTTAATTCTGATATCAAACACTACCCAAGATTTTCCACTTCCTATTCCTTACCCTATTAGAAAAGGACTGCTTCACATTTATCTTTTTAAGTTTTGACTTTACTTTCGATTTTTTTAAAAAAAAGCAAAAAAGTGTAGAAAACCATTTTGACAAAGCACCCTTAATGTCTCTTATAGTTCCATCTCAAAATTCCTCCATATTACTTCTCATTCATACATCTGTGATTCTATTTGAGATGACTACACAGCAAAACTTGATGCTCAGAGTCTCATCATTTTTTTGTGTGTGATAAATTCTGCCAAGGACAAGTAACAGGAATGCTGCTATTTTTATGGCTACTACAAATAAAAAACAAACAAAAAAACAATTTAACATCCACTAGTGATAGAATTACTAACATGCCAGTGTAGATATACAAACATTATTGATACCAATGTCCGTAATAACTTTTAAATTCAATAATTCTAAGTAATAAGTTTAATAAGTGGTATAATTATATTTCCTATGCATTGCAACTCACCTATTTTCTCTCTTTAGAATGAAGACTTCTTATCACGTATCGGATCCTCAAACACAAGCCCTCAAGCATGAGGGGAAACAGACGATGTTGTACATCTCCTCACCATGAGAGCCTTCCATGTCGCCTTAGACATTACCCTATTAATTTTACTCTTTGATATTTTCTCTAAAAGACTTTAACTTTTCCCTTAATCCAGTCTCTATTTATTTAGGTTCTCCAGCAAGACCTTTCCCCCATAAATCTATTTTCCAAATCTATTTGTCTCTTTTATTCCACTACACCCACACCACTGGGGTAGCTCCCGCCTATCCTCTCAAAACTCTATAGAACTATACCTAAAAGCTGTCTTTTTTTTTCTTTAATTATATAAATCATGGCGATTTAGAGAAAATGGGAATCCACACGCACGATTCCTCCGGTGGAGTCCATTTAAATCCTTAATGGGTTTAACTTTTTTTCTCTTATCAGTAACATCCAGATTCTACTCAGGTTGTGCAACATAGAATTCCTATCCATGAAAAAAAAATTTTTGGCACATATTACTCCTCAGGAGGGCCAAGAAAGGTAATTTCCATGAAAATAACAAAGAACACCACCACTTGCTTTAAGTATCCTGGGAAGCATTACCCTATGCTACTTTTTTAGAGCAATTCAAGCCCTATATGAGCCATATATTTATGGTCCCATAAGACAAAAGTGACTTGCAAAACAAAGTCAGAAAAATGTGCAAAGGAGAAAGGGGAACAACCATAAGTATCTCCACAGCAAAAAAAGCAAAAGCACCCGGGGGGAAATCCATGCGCCAGAGAGAATCCGCCCCTCTCTGCCCTGAGCACCGTGATCTGCATCAGCACAGGCCAGAGGGAGCTTTTCAGAGACTTGATCAGGGATCTGGGGTGGTTGCCATGGAAGTGAACTACTCAGTTTCTTTAGCTCCTGTGCCCCCTCCCCGGGCACTTCTGGCAACAGTAATAGGTTCTTTCCCTTTGTTCAGAAACTGCTCTGGACTGGCCCTGCCTCTTCCCCATGCAGTGCGAGGCCACACTGTCACCAAATTACAGGAGTGGGAGATTTTTCATTCCCATTCCTAAAATTAGACTCTTATTTGCGTGCTAGCACAACAGAACTGGAACCACTTGCTCAAAGGGGTCCCTTCAGTGGTGCTCCAGTTGCCATGGCTCTCAGACCCATTTGCTGAGCCCCAGCCCCGGGGGCAGGCACAGGCCCCTAGGCAGGCAGGCAGGGCACCTTTATTGCTCCTGGGAACCTCTCTCAAATGCTGGTCTCAAGAGGAAGGTAGTTTGGTTTGGAGAGGGCCTCTGGGGCATGGAGGAGATAAGAGTGCTTTCCAAACAGATGCTGGTGCCAGAACACTGGATGAAGGGAACAGATTTCCCGATGGAACTTTTAACAAATGCACTTAATTGACTTTGGCATCTCAGCAAACTTCTTGTTTCAAGTCTCGAGCCCTACAAATGATGCAAAATCGAAACTCAACACAGAAGAGGTGATAATAGTTTTATTTAATAGGTAAAATAGTTTTTACCTCACTGTTATGTCTGAATAGTGACTAGTGTCTTCAAAAGACAGTATTATCGCCCTGACTGGTTTGGCTCAGTGGATAGAGCGTAGGCCTGCGGACCAGAGGTTCCCGGGTTCGATTCTGGTCAAGAGCATGTACCTTGGTTGCCGGCACATCCCCAGTAGGGGGTGTGCAGGAGGCAGCTGATCAATGTTTCTCGCTCATCGATGTTTCTAACTCTCTATCCCTCTCCCTTCCTCTCTGTAAAAAGTCAATAAAATATATTTAAAAAGCCGAAACCGGTTTGGCTCAGTGGACAGAGCGTCGGCCTGCGGACTGAAAGGTCCCGGGTTCGATTCCGGTCAAGGGCATGTACCTGGGTTGCGGGCACATCCCCAGTGGGAGATGTGCAGGAGGCAGCTGATCGATGTTTCTCTCTCATCGATGTTTCTGACTCTCTCTCTCTCTCCCTTCCTCTCTGTAAAAAATCAATAAAATATATTTTTAAAAAAGACAGTATTATCTATAATAAAATCATCAGAATGGTCTTCTGTATCATCCACGTTAAGGTATTTCCTAGCTAAGAGATTTCATTGCAGATTCTGTACATAATCATATGGATGGCACATATTACTCCTCAGTAGCATAGGGTAATGCTTCACTGGATTCTTACAGAGAGAACTAAGCAGGGTGTCTGAATTTGGGCTAAAATATAAAACTTTATGGGTATATACCTTGAAAACTACTACTGTAACTATTTGTGCCCCTACCCGCCTCCCCCCTGCCCCCTCTGACCACATACTGTTAAGTATGACTTTTTCGTGCAAATTTAAGTATATGTGTTTGTACAACCAAACTTTGATTCTAAAGTATTTAAAAAATGTGTCAGAGCGAAGACTTCAATGAATTTTTGCAAATTTAAGAAAAATAGAATATTTCCCTTAAAGCAGAAACAGAATAAATGTTTAAGAAATCTTAGATGGCTAAGCAGATACCATGTTAATTTTTAAGACATGGTTAAAAAAAAGAATTTGACAGTAAGATAAAAACAGACTTAATAAGTTAATACACTGAATTTTATAAATGTCATGAAGTGACTAAAGGAGGCACTGTGTGTGTGCTAGAAAGAACACTGAACAGGCCTACGTCTTGGCCCGAGTTGGCCCTTAATCAGCTGTCTCCTCCCCTCTGAACCTTCTATGCCTTTACTGAAAGAGAGAATTGCCCGATGTAATATGTAAGGCTTTATCCAACTCTGAAGATCTTTATCCACAGAAAGTTTGTGTTTATGTGTAAAAGCATACAGGTAATATAGGTAATAGGTATGTTCCGTTTAAACTTGATATAAAATTCCAAACAGCCAGTGTGGCTCAGTGGTTGAGCCTATGAACCAGGAGGTCATGATTTGATTCCTAGTCAGGGCACATGCTTGAATTGCCAGCTCAATCCTCAGTAGGGGGCATGCAGGAGGCAGCCAATCAATGATTCTCATCACTGATGTTTCTATCTCTCCCTCTCCTTTACTCTCTGAAATCAATAAAAATATAATTTTTAATTTGATATAAAATTCCTTACAATAATTTTACACCATATTGGGTCTTTTATTTCATAAATTCCTACTTATGTAACTGTGCATGACTCTACCTCACTTGATTTAAAAGTTAGTCAAATTTAATAGATAGCAGCTATATTTATTTAAGTAACACGCAATCTTCATTTAGTGCTCATCTCACATTAAATATACACAGAATGGAGCTCACAGACCAGTCTGAGAAGTTTTAGTATTTTGAGAGGTTAGATGCAATTCTTTGAAATATTTTTATAAGTGTAATTTGTAAAACATGTATATGTGTTTAAGAAAGAATACACCTAAGTTCAAGTGATCATTAGTGATCATTTGCACCAACTTTCAGAAAGGACCTTCAGGGATCATTCATGTTGTCACATATTGCAGGATTTCCTGCTTTTTAAAGACCGATTCCTCTCCCATTGTATGTACACACCATATTTTCTTTATTCATCTGCTGATGGACAGTTAAGTTGCTTTCACATCTTGGCTATTATAAATAGTACTGCAGTGAACATGAAATACAGATATCTCTTTGAGATTCTGATTTCAATTCTTTAGGATAAATATCCAGAAGTAAGATAGCTGGATCACATGGTAATATGCCAAGTGAAATAAGCTGTCACAAAAGGATAAATTCCACATGATTCCATTTATATGAGATCTCTGAAATAGTCAAATTCATTGAAAGAAAGAATAGAATGGTGGTTATCAGGGATTGGGGGGAGGGGGAAAGGGGAGTTGATAATCAACATGTATACAATTTCAGTTATGGAAGCTGAATAAGTTCTCGAGATCTAATGACAAACTCATACCAATAGAAAATAATACTGTACTGTACACTTAAAGATCTTTAAGAGGGTAGATCTCATATTGTCTTCCTATCAAAATAAAAAGTTTTTAAAAAAGGCATTTTCTTTTCAAATAATACATATCAAATACCACTGCATTTTCTGAAAATAATGAGACTGTTCTTATTTTAGGACACCTTTGATAACTGTGTTCACAAATTAGAGTTAAGGTATAGCTCAATTGTCTTATAGGATACTCTAGAAACCATGGCAGAGCAAAGAGATCTGTGCTCCCTGGGCAATGGCCTGCCATGGAACATATTAATATTCCATCTACACTTCCTGTGGGCTCCTATGTACCACTGGGTAGAACCAACTCAGTCTTCACTACGTTTTTCTCTCTGTTCTTGCATTTAAACCCTTCATTCTAGGACTTGGCAACTTTGCATGGGTATAAGACTGGACCCAAACTTTATTTACACTCAGGCCTACAAAATTTAAGAGCTGGGTGGAACCTTGTCATGTATAAATTAAGAAATGGAAGCCTTTGCATCTAACCAGAGAGAAATCCACCGCATTTATGACACTCACTTTGCTTATTTTAAAATATGCATAGCTAGGGAAAAGTTGTGACTTTCTTTTCATTATATGCAATTTTATATAAGGAATAAAAATGAGCACGGAGGAGATTTTATCCTCCGGGAAAATGCTTTACATAATTATTCTAAACACTAAATTATCAGCAAAGAAACTGGACACAGCCACAAAAGATATTTGATATACTTGGAATGTCAATTGCCAACTATATTCTTATTCCTATTTATCCAAAGACAAGTGGTCATATTTTTTAAAACTTGGGAACAAAAAATAATTTCTTCTAATCAACTGCACAGTGAGAAAGCTCTTAACTGAAAATCAAGTTTTCAGATATTGAGACTATTTTATGCAGTGACGTTAGCTTGTTGCATTGAATTGACCTTGCAAATCAGCTAACATCATGCAATCAGAAATAGTTTCTGCGGGGAAATCACATAATTATCTCTAATAGTCCCAGTGACGTCTAAGAAATTGCACAGCCTGTGTGTTTTCCAGCCCCAGTCCCAACCCTCCACAAGGATTCCCTTTTATGACTCTCACTGTCTGTTCATTTCAGTGTGTTTCTACCAATAATTGCAAGTGCTGATTCTATCGTATGTATTTTTGCTGTAAATGAAAACACTAACAAGTACCGAAATTTAATGGAAATACTGCTTTTGAACTAAGAGAGAGCTATTGTTTTCTTTGCATATTATTTAAAACAATGGATTTTTCTTTGCATTAAAGTAATTTGGGCACAAACATAGCTGTTTAATTTTATATATTTTTCCATTTTACCATCTCTGATATTAGCAAGAATCTGACTAGAAATGATTGACATCTTTTTTTTTTCCTCTTTATGGTACATATGATACTGGGGCATCTCACATCAGTAACACCTTAGATTCAATAAAACACGATCTTTCCTAGCCACTTCTTGTGGAGAAATAAACAAAACAATGTTTTTTGACAGAAAGTAGCAGAGAATTTTAAAAACATATGCTTGAACACTTTATACCTTGAAAAGTTTTTTAATCTCTTCTACGCTTAACTGTGTAAGTACTATGCATTTAATTACACACACATATCAAGTATAGGTGAAGACTTCTGATTTCTTTTCAAGACCACTAACACTCACATTTGCAGATTTTTAGAAATCAATCTTGTCATCATTTTCACATTTGTAGTCCCTCTTTTTCGTTAAGATAGCACATGTTAGCATTTTGATGTTGGTGCTAGCATTTCCACTCACAGGAAAACTAAGAAACATTCTTTTTTCTCTTTCTTTTCATTTACATTCCCAGTTGCCTCTGAGATGGTATAACCATAGATAGTGTCCATAATCAACTAATTATATTTTTTTCACTTTTGGAACAGGGCCCTAGCACACTCATATAGTGAATCCAATATAAAAGGAAAAATGGCAAAGAAAATTTGAAAATGAAAAGTATAGAAGAGCAAAGAAAAAAAGCTCTACATATACTTTATTCCATGGTACAAATGACCCTTTCAGTCATCATGAGTTTTAACATATGTGTAGTTTGAGAAGGGAGATAAGTAGATGCATATAATTTCATGATTTCTAGCCAGATGGTTGGCCAATGGAAGAAAGAGACAGGCGTTCTCACATGCAGTACCTGATAGCCCAAATCATCATTACTGACCAAAAGTCACTTAAAAAAACAAAACAGGATTAAAAAAAAGACCTAAAATGTCTTTCCTAAGCATATTTGCACTAATGTTTCTATATCTCCTCTTGCACTGTAACCGGTCTTTGTATTTCCATTTAAACCATTTGAGTTTTAATTTTCCCTTAGTCACTTATGAAATAGAAATAATCACCAAAATGTGGAAAGAACAATAGCAACTAAATACTTAAAAAGTTCACTTTCATAAAATATTAAAATACGTTGCTGCCTACATGTCTGTAAAGGGAAGCAACCCAGAATCAGATTTGTTCAACTCCTCACAGAACATTTCCCAAGAACCACCCCCTCAAAGGACCAACATCATTTCACCAAGATATTGGCCATGGAAATAATTTTATAAGGAAAATATGTGGCAGGCAGTACACCCCAGACAAAGCCACACTTTACATTCACCGGGGAAAAGAAATGAGGCCCCAAAGTAAAAACTGTCAATTACTGTCATCACCTTGTTGTGCTGAAAGGTTCAATCATATCACAAAGAACTTTAGAACGTGCTAATTTAATTAAAACATGACAGCTTCAATGTACCTAAGCTTTCCCTACCTCACAAATTAGCAAAATTTTTCTTTAAATACAAGCCCCTTCTCTATCTTCACCAACGACATGCATAATGTATATGAGCAGTGCTATCAAAGTACTTTCTATTTCCTTTCATTTTTCTTTTCTTCTTCCTTCCAAAATTACTTTACATTCTTATTTCAGACATCTGCATCTTTTATTGTCACAGTTTAAGAACCTGCATAATAGGATGGTCATTATGAAAAGTAATCACACTCCACACTGATGAATGACTACTTACAAAATGATTTCTATCATTTAAAGGAGAAAATGTAATTGAGACTTCAAACTCCAAATAAAATGCTACAACTCAAATGACACTGACTAGCTATGAGCTTCTGGAAGTCACCCACCTGGGGCAGCATGCGATTCTCTTCCTCCAGCTGTCTTACTCTTGCCTCCAGCTGCCTAACATAGGACAAGGTTGATTCTAAAATTGAAAAGAAAGAACTCACATTATACACACAGGTCTTGTTCGGTGCACTGTCAGGATATTTCTGGCTTGATTTATTCAAATCAGGTAGTGACTACAAATCTGTTATTTAAAAAAATTAAAGAAAAGAAAAAAACAACAAGTTTCCTCCCCAGAAAAAAACAATAACAGAAGCTATTGAAACTACAAGCAGTTTGAACAACTGGACAATGTTAAGGAGAATTCGAGAAATTTATATAGGTGGTAAGATTGTAGGCTTTTGCGCACCATGTAGCCCTCAGAACATTAGACATCTTGAAGACAGCTGTTTCTTCTTTTCGACTTATTTTGTACATTTTAGGCTTTCAATGAGCTGCACCACGCATAAGACTTTCGTAATGTTAATTATAACCAAAATAAATTACAAGGTCATATTAAAAATAGAAAATAATATTTCAAATATCCAGTTCCCTTCATTATACCAATACATATTTCAAGTGTTAAGACCAACATTTTGTTCTTGTCACAGATCTACAGATATTAAGACTGTAATTCAAAGAATGGCTATGAAAGGGCTAAATAATTAGAGTTAGGCTGAATTTTGACTGTCATTTTGGCTGTGTGTGACAAAGACCCAAGTTTCCCCAAAATCTCCAGGTTCACCAGGGGCAGACTTGAAATTAATTCTTGTTTTAATTTCATCACAAACTCAGGTGTATACTGAGCTCACAGTCAGCATCATGCTTTTCCTGTTCCCTAGTGAAACTCGAAAGTTCACAGCTTTACATCAGGAAAGGGATTTCATTTTGAGGAACAATCTGACAGTGATATTTTTCATAAAAGTGAAAGTATTTAAGCACATCATAGAGAACACAGCTGCCATTCATTACCCAAGAACAAACATTTCAGGTAAATGTACATAACACAGAATCCAGAGCATGTCTGCAGAGTTAGCATTAAAGTAGCAGATCGTCCTCGGTGCAAGTAAGAGGCAAGTGTTTGGAGCCCCTAACAGCCTCAACGTAGGATGAATATTGATGCAAATTAATACCTTAATCTGAAATTCATCATGAAAATGCTATAATTTTTATATGGAAATTGATTACATGACCTCAATTTCATATTTGTGACCTCCAAATCAACATTTTATTTTCTTAGAATACATAAGAACCTCCAGTCCATAATTCACAAATGTAGCACCTAAGCTCATCCCTGACCACTTTACACAAGCCTGTTTTCACAAATATTTGCAGAAAGTCATTATGGCTGACATGAACATAACCACCCACTGATCTCACACCAATGGAGAACATAGCCTTAAGCGATCCTCATACAACAGGAAAACACAAGAGGAAGGAAACTGAAGACATTTGCTAGAAATATGCTCTCATTTTTTAGCTCAATGAAATGTTAAGAGTTTGCTTTATAGATTCTTCCAAATGGAAAAAAAAAGCATAAGGCATAAATGAATAACCAATGTATTGATTTCATGAATCTGCTTTACTCTAGCAAATGAATAAGTAATTTGCGGATCAAGATGTGAATGTAGATGCCTGATTTACAGTTTTGCAAGCCCCACTTTCAACTCTACAAAAACAGCCACTTAAGAAGAGCCATCCAAGTGAAAAGTTGTCCAGAAATATTCTATTTAAACCATGAACAAACACATTTCTTTTCTTTGTCCACAATTTACATCTTACCTTTATTGTCCCTATACTACACTGTGCTTGAGGCTGTAATACTTAAAGCAGCTGAAATGACTCTATACAGAGTGCTTCAGGTGATATTTGAAAAATGACACTAAATGGATTTTAATTCAGTTCGGTCTCTTTCATCTATTTCTCTTTTTTAAAATCTTTGCAGTTTACATATTTGATGTGATGCTTTCACTAAGTTTCCACTTATATTTCAAAAGTTACATCAGTATAAAAAAGGGGGGGAGTAAATTCCTGAATTTGGAAAACATTCCTTTCTCCAATTTTCAATGTCAAATTACAGTAGGTGAAGTTCAGAGCTTTGTTTCAAAGCATTCACTGCAAATATAGGAAAAGCTAGGGAATATTTTACACAGGTAAAATAATGGAAAAAATTAGCTTTATGATAAAGACAAAGCTAAGAGGTGTTGTGAGTTCATTCATTCAAAAAATATTTATTGTGGCACCGATTTTTTTCAGGTACTACTGCTCTAGAGTTGGGATGAAAAGATGACCAGCTATTGTAACTCTTAGGTTCCTCAGAGCACAAATTCCACTTTAGGATTCCATGCCCATATGCTGTGATCCAGAAGGCCCTGCTGTTCCAGGCTCAGCCCTAAGTCTCTGCTGCAATTACCACTATAGGTTGAAGGGATAGAACATGAGAAAACTTCTGGGGGTGGGAAGAAAACAGGAAGAATAGCTGATCTGCATGCATAAATAAGAGAACTCATGCTGTTAGTTGTTTTATTCATCAGGAAACTGATTATATAATCATTAAGTGGGAGTGGAATAGACAAACATTTTTCTAAAATATACTGTGAGGTCATCACTGAGCCCCCGAATCCCTTTATGAAGAGACACTGGGAAAACCACCCAATCCTTTGGGAAGTGAGAGAAAAACAAATACTTCTTTTGTTAATCCCTTAGGGTTTCAAGGTTTATTTGTTATTGCACCATAAGCTAGCTAAGCCTAACTATCAGTACATAAGGAATAATGGGATAGAAAATATGTAAACATTTGTAAATAAAACATAATAGGATGAGGTATAAGAAGCTCCATACTTTCAAAATATTCACATCATAATCCCCGTCCTCATCCTAGGTGATCATTATTTAAAAAACTTGAAATCTTGTGTGTGAGAAAGGAGCCCCTTCTGACCCAGAGGGACATATCTGGCCATATCTGCTGCAGTGCCTTCCCTGTGCTGCTGCCTTTTTCTTCCTTCCTCAGGGGACTTCCAGAGAGAGTGGTGCCAACTGTAAAACAGCTGCTCTTCCATTGCTCTTCCACAGCACCCGGAGAATGTGGAGCCCGGTTGTGCACTGACCTGAGAAAAGTGTCTGACAAAGACTGGCATTCTTTCTACTTATAAAGTACACTCACTCGCACACACAACTGCGTTAGGATATCCTATCATTGAATTGATCCTTATGCTTTATACCAGTGGCTCATAGCTGGTAACACTGAGATTTCAAAATGCCATTTTGGCTTTCAGAATTCTGAGAATGAGCATTTCTCACCCTGAAAAACAGCCAAATACTGAGCTAGGCAACAAATAAAACAATAAGGTCAGATGAAATTCAGTGCTAAAGCATGTGAAACAGCAGTACAAAAGGAGAGCAGTATCGGTCATAGTTCTTCGAAGGAGAAACCTGAGCTTAATGGATCAACAGCAGTTTGATAGCCAGAGAGATGGGAGTGGAGCCACAAGATGGACAAGGGCTGGAAGCCAGGAATAATCCTGTTGTAAACAGGGAGAGAGGGGAGTCACAAGGAGGAAAAGGGAAACACTGGGAGCAAAAGGAGGAAAGGCCAGGCTCTCCCACAGTCAGGATCTGAAAATCCAATGTCAAGACACTTATACAGGCAGTGATTTTAATTTCCCCCAAAGTTATTCTATTTCTCTTTCCACCGGGGAAACCTATGGACAGCTACACATTAGAAAAGCAAGTTAAGCAAATGATACCAATGTGAAAATCCAACCACGTTCAAGATGTTCTTTGGGTAAATCTTGTGCATATTTTCAGAGCAGAAACAATTTCTCTGCATTTATCTCACTTCTATTTGACTACATATAAGTCTACAGCACCTCTTGCAATTAAACAAATGTAAGAAACAGTCATAAGAATTCCACTAAATTCATGTCTTCTAAATGATTCCAATTTTAGAACCGGAGTGCACCTTAGAGATTTCCTCACCCAATCTGTCCTCAATCCCCTGCTCATTTGGTAAATGAAAGAATAAAGCCCGGAAGGCAGTGAACTTGGCCTAACACTGGAAATCAATCAAATATATTCAAAAGATCTTGTTTCATTGCTGGGTCATCATAGTTATTCCCATCTTGGATCTTCTAATCATCACTATCTCCAGCTTCTTGCATAGATAAATTCTAAGTTCTCTCTTTTTCTTCCCCTGTTTAGATATTCTGAAAGGATATTTACATTTACAATAGCGTGATATTTCCCTTAGACAGATATCCTGCACTTGATTTCACTTCAGTTTACTCGCAATACATTCGTTCATACAAAGTAGCTCAGCTTTTTCGTCTGCTAGATCGAAAATTCTCTGATCAAAATATTAAACCCTCGTATTTCCCCTTGGTTTGTAAAGTGGTGTTTCCCTCTGTAGGCAAACACCCATCCTTAAAACCACCCATGAAAGACTCTAATTGCTGTACATAAAAGGTTTATTGTTGGTAATTGCAACTGTCTAAGGTTTGTCAAACTTCTGAGTGGTTTTGATTAGACAAAATGCTGTCTGGTTGCCAAAATTTCAGGGAAGAAAATAAAATCTGGTGATGGTCCATTCCAAGATAAAATACAGCATTTGGAAGAGTGTAAAAGAGAACAAGCATTTGGAGACTACAGTAGCCAGAGGTTTACAGATGTAAGTTTTTTTGTGGCTAAGAGTCAGTCCCCTTGGGCCAGAGAGAGTCCAATGGACTGACTTCAAATCCGGAGGCAGTCTCTTCATTCAACCCCAAACTCTAAAGACACCAATTGCATTAATCCCAAATTCATCCCACCATCCACAGGCTCTACACATTACAAAGAAAACTACTTCAGAATTATATTTCAAAAATTATTACTGTTCCAACTAAAAGTGTTTTCTCTTCCTTCCTCAGGCAAGCAAAGATTAGCCTCCTACTTCAAATTGATATTAGCTCCAGAAGTATAAGTGATTACATTTCTCACTATAATTTGATACTTTTTTTTTAATCTTGCTGGGATCAGCATTTTCAGATTTGCCTGGATATTTAACTCAGACAGCTTTATTGACAGAGAATGAGTCAGGTACCGCTCCAGTCTATTATCTGCAAAACTAATACTACTCTTCTCCAACCCTTCTTTCTGTGCCTGCCTAAAAGAAATATGAGGTAGCTATTTGCTATCCAACTCCTCCCATGTTCCTGGTTATTTACTGTCCTCAAATTCTCTTGGCTCTAGGTCTCTGCCTATACCTCCCCTGGCCAAATACTCAATCCACTCTGCCTAGTCCAGAACTTCTTATGCATGGTATGAAAAATAGCTTTCTAATAGATAAACTATCCAATGATTGGAAAATATGATCATGTACTTCATGTTAATAGAGGTGTTCAGAGAAAGATCAATGAGATTCTGCCAAGATTTCTATCCGTATATGCTGTTGGGCTGATCCCTTTAACTCTGAAGTTCAATAATTCTACAATCTTCAATTCTTCCCACTCCATGGGTTTCTTTTAGTTTTCCTTATTCTTAACTCATTTGTCAACGCATCATATATTGAGTGACTTATGATGACATCTCTTTATTTACTTAGGTTATTTTCATGTCTTAATTTTTCTAACAAATACTTGCTTTACTTTGATATCAAGACTTCTTCACTCAATAGTGACTACCTGCTGTGTGCTAGATACTGTTCTAGATACTGGGGACATGGCAGCAAGTGCGGTCTGTGCACTGATGGAGTTCACATTCCAGTGGGGAAGATGGACCATGAAAAGCAAATAGGATATTTTGTGAAGGCGACATGTGCAATAAAGACAACAAAACAGAGTCCTAGTCTAGAGAGGTTTGGGGAAGTGCAGCTGCATTACGGAACATGGCCTGGGAAGAGCTCTCTGAGGACTTAGATCTGAAATAGGCCAACTATGCAAAGATATTGGAGAAAAGAGTTTCCGGCAGAAGGAATGATGAGTGCACAGGCATTGAAGACTCGGATCCTGGAATCCAGTCAAGAAGAGGCAAGTGACAGCAGTTGGAGACGGAGATATTTGTCTTGTCACCTTCCTCCGCTGCTTAAATTTTTAAAACCTTGTGCTCTTTTTGGCTGTTTATACTTAGACCTCGACTTAGACTCCTAGATTATTATTTTCTTCCTTGTGACAAAACCCCTAGCCTATGTTTGGCTGCACTTCCTCACACACCCACGTCCCATCCATTGGGAAATTCTACTGACCCTACCTCTAAAATATCCCGAGAATCCAACCTCACAGTAGTCTCCTAACTGGTGTCTCTGCTTCTATTCTTGCCTCCACCCCCAAGTCTATTTTCATTCAAAGTCTATTTCAAATCCATAGCAGCCAGGGTTTTCTATCTAAACACTAAGTCTGAACATCATTCTCCATGCAAAACCCTACAGTAGCTCACTGTTTTTGCACCACATAAGAGCCAAAGTCCTTAAAAAGTCCAGCAGAGCCCACACACTCTGGCCACCTGGTACCTCTCCCACGTCATGCCATCACACCCTCTGCTCAAGCCACGCAACCTCCTTTCAGTTTTTGAACACCCAAACATGGTCTAGCTTCCTGAAATGCTCTTCCCCCAAATAGATGCTAACTTCCTCACCTCCTACCCGTCTGTTCAAATCTCAGCTTCTCAATGAGACTCACCAAGTCCACCTCATTTAATCCTGCAACCTGCCCCCATCTCCTACCCATACTCATGATTTCCCTTTAGCCTGTTGTACTTGTCTCCTTCAAAATCCTCGATCACTTTGTTCATGTTATGTTTATTGTGTAAAATACTTCTCCCCATCAGAATGTAAACTCCACAAAGCAGGGGTCTTTGTTGTATGAGTGATGTACTCCACATGCCTAAAATAGTGTATGGCACAAAGAAAATGTATTGAATGAGTCAACCAATAAATCAGTTATGTAGATAGTGCCCTGAAAGGAAATATTTCATAGTATAGGTCCCTTCAATCACTCATGGAAGACAGATCAATATTTAAGTGGAGCCTAATATCAATTCTGTTGTGCCATTTGAAAAACATTCTTTGGTACATTAAACTTTGGATACAGACTTCCTCAAATTATGTCAGATCAAATCACTGGTAGATCATTTCAATAAGAAATCTGAAATGGGCTTTCATCACATTCCAAAAAATATGTGCGTGTGTGTTTGTATACAGTTGGGAGGGAAAGAGAGGGAGAAGGAGAGAGCAGAAGGGGTGTTGAAAGCAAAGAGAGATAAAAACAGTTGTGGGGGTGCAAAATATGTTTCTACCACTAATATCTTAGAATATAATAGAAAGGCCCTTCAGCTGGATATCTACTTACTAAGGTTTCCTTTGGGTTACAAATACCCACTGGAAGGGATGTGAATTTCACCCAGTCTCTTCCCAGCCACTCCCTGCGAGGTTGCACTGGGGGCCAGGAGAAAGCACAGGTGGGGAGCCCTGGGCAGGTGTTGATTGGCGGGAGTGAGGGGCTCAGAGCTGTCCAGAGCCACCTCAGAAGGGCATGGGCAGTGGTCCACATCAAAATAGGATATTTCTTTGTGAAGAGAAAAATAATCTCACATTTCAAAGGAAAAGAAAACAGAGCAATGTGCTGTCCTAGTTTACATCAAATTAGAATGAAGGCTATAAATATCGAATCATTTTCCAAGAAGACTTTGACAATAAAAAAAACAATAAAAAAGTGTGATTCTACTAACCATGTAAGTGCTATATTTTTTAAACAGTCAGATTTTGTTTCATTTACTATTTTCTAGAAGAGTAAACAGTTAAATGGACATTGAAATTCAATGATTTTAGTATAAATCAATCAAGAAATCAGGAAAAAAAATCGGGGTCTGTGTCCTAACATTTGTATCAGAAAATAATCACCATAAATTTGTTTAAGTCCCTCCTCTTCCCAAACAAAAGTGTTTTTAAAATGGAAGAAAATGGCATTCTGTTGCATGTTTGCTATCGGCCACCTGCACCTACTCCTTGTGAACTGGCACCATTTCTCCCTAAGTTACAGACTGCACATGGCAAGGCCCCTTAACTCTTTTCTGAGCAGCCCTATGACCAGCACAGAGCTGTGAGCTAGAAGGTGTTCAATAACTTATTGTCGACGGAGCGAATGAACAAATGTCTGCCACTGTTCCCAACTGCTTTGGCTGCTACTCAGAGTTCTGTGCCCCCAGGACAGGCAAAAGCAGTTAACTCAAAATGCAGTCAGTTTTACCCAGAAAGCACACAACGACAAGCAATCTAAAATGGAGTCTGGTTTTCAGGAACTTTTTATGCCCTAAAATTGCCTTCACTTTTACTATTTCCTTTGAAAGCACCAGCTCTGCAAGAAGGTACTAGGTAAATAGCAATAAATTGGACGAAAGGACTGAGAACTATAGGGAAACTATTTCAAACTCTGAAGAGCTGTTTAACACGAATACCATTTTCACAGCTATTTGGGGTTAAAATGTGTCTTTCCACTGTGACATGGCTGCTGTTGTCTTTTCCCAGGGAAAATAACTGCCTTTCCCAAGGCCAGAGGATAAAAAATTGATGTCATTTTAATAAACGTAACAATTTTCTTAAATGTATGTGGCCCCCTTCTAAGCGCCTCTGTTCATATTGTCAGTGAATGCACAAGGAACTAAATCTGTAAAACAAGTTTTCAAGAGATAGTAAACCTATAAAAATGTATTTTCTGTTAGGAGAGTTATTTTAAATTTTTATTTTTAGATGTTTTTAAAATCCTATAGATAGTTGTTTTTTACTGTCATACTTTTCAGCAAAATAAAAGTTTTATCAAATTATACAACAAAGCATCATTAGTTTAGATTCCATCAATTGGGAATTCATAAAAATGTCATTGAATTTAGCCCTTAGATACTGTCTGCACTACTATGAAACACACAGTGTAACAATTCAGAAATAGTTCCCCTACATAAGAAAGCGAAGTTTTCCCAATGTTTGAGCATTATATATCCGCACATAGAGTAACGTGAATAAATGATGGACAGATCTAGTTAGTTAAGATATACAAAATGGGAAAGACCGTATATTTTGAAACCTTTTTTTTTTTTGTATATTCACTATTTTGGTATATTTTTCAACAAGTACTTTATAATCACAGTCACTTAACGTATATTTATATTGAGCACTTACTATGTACTAGATATTCCACTGAAAATAAACAAAAAGGGCTCCTCCACTCAAGGAAAATTCTAAAAAGGAAGACATACAGCCAGACGTGTACACAGACACATAAATAAGTACACTATTTCCCTGAACACCTCGCCCCCTATCACTTTAGCTTAGATGTAGATGATCAGTGAAGATCTGGGGCATCCAAGATGAAACCTGAATATAAAGATCTGGAATGAGCTTTCCAAAGACCAAGAATAGAATTTGCAAAGTCCCCAGCTTAGAATGAGCCTGAGGCACTCCAAGCACAGAAAGAAGGCTGCAATGACCAAAGTGGAGTGAAGAGAGTGAAGGGAGAAGGGAGAAAGTCAAGTTGGAACAGGAAGAAGTGACAAAATCCACGGTGTCAATGGACCAATGTAAGCAGCTAGCACTTTGTATGATCCTGAGTTGGGGATGTTTGGAAAGGGGGAGTGGGTACCTTATATTGACATCATCTGATTTATACCCTACCATGATCACCCCAGCTGCTGTGGAGGTCAGAGAAAAAAGGAATAAGAGTGAAGTTGGGGTGATCATTGAGGGAGCGGCTGTAGGAGATGGGCTGAGATGACTGTGGGTTGTCAATGAGCTAGCAGTGGTGCAGAGAAGTGGCCCCATTCAGTATGTCTCCTAGAGGAAGAGACAACAAGGCAGATGTAGACAGTGGATGTGAAGTGTCATGAAAAGCAGCATCAAACAGAATGGCTACATTTCGGAATGAACCAATAGAGCAGCGGTTCTCAACCTGTGGGTCGCGACCCCTTTGGGGGTTGAATGACCCTTTCACAGGGGTCGCCTAAGACCATTGGAAAACACATATATAATTACATATTGTTTTTGTGATTAATCACTATGCTTTAATTATGTTCAATTTGTAACAATGAAATTGGGGGGCATAACAAGATGAGGAACTGTATTAAAGGGTCGCGGCATTAGGAAGGTTGAGAACCACTGCAATAGAGGATGATGGCAGCAATTGTAAGATGGAGCAGGATTAGGATTTGAAATCCAGCATTCAACTTCATTCATGTTAGTTAGGCTTAATATTTCCACTAGGTATCTAAGGCAACATACAGAGTAGGCAGTTAAATATACAAGTCTGGAGTTCAGAGAAATGATTTGGGGGGTTGGTTGAAATGTGAAAGTCAACAGCAGAGAGCTGTTGTCAAAAGAAAGCATGGGGGACAGTGCAGGGTTCGAGTACAGAAGCCTGGAGGAGCAGAGCCACATGGCAGACGCCTTCTGCAATCCCCTCCTCCCCAGCCTGGGTCTCTGAAAGGTGAACAAACACCCAGCCTCCCTTGTAGACATTGACACAGACCTTGTATTTTCTGTTTGGGTACATTTAATGATCTCTCTCTCTCTCTCTCTCTCTACCTCTGTTTCATTTCATTCTTATATCCAATCCTCCCATTTTCTTGTTTATCACCTGCTGCTCCCTTTTAGCACACCTCTCTTAATTCTTCTTCATTTGGGAGGAGTGAAGAAGTGAAGTAAAGCAGTGACCAAGAGTGTTGGCTCTATTTCATTTTAACTCATTGGACATAATATTGAAGTAGATGATCTTTAAGACTCTTTTAAGATCCACAATTTCTCAAATGATCATGCATTTTACAATAATCTTTATTAATGGTTTAAGTGCTAAAGGCAGCTTAAATAGAATTTCTAACAATATATGTATGTTATGTTTCCATTCTTTCACTCTTCACTAAACAAACATTTATAGAACATCAGCCATGCACAAGGCTTTGGGGAAGCAGAAAATATTGAAGACAATGTTGTAATATTCCAAAAAAGCATACCCATGTGATAGACACACACCAGTTCTGACTATGGCAGATAACATGCTTATCTGAGGCTTGCTTACATTAAATACTACTCTTTAAAAATATCTCTACAGATTTATCTCTTAAATGCTGTATAATTAGAAAACTCTTTTCAATGAAGAAAGTTATCAGGTTAAGAAAAAAATGTTTCTTAATTTAAATGTTTCTTAAATGTTTAAAGAAATATTAGTTGATGTTAATTGTTGAGAACAAATTACTGTATGCTTACAAAAAATGAGTCAAAAAACTTTAAAAGCACTAATTAATCTAAGCATTTTATGTGATGATAGTATTCAAACTCAACTTATCAATTTTACTAGTGGCAGAAAAAAAACACCCTGATATCTATAATAATAAAAACATAATATGCAAATTGACTGAACAGCCGAACAGCGAACTACCATCCAGACGTCCTTCCAGACGAAGCTGGGGCTGTGAGGGCCGAGGCAGCTGCCGTGGCAGGCAGCTGCTGCGGCAGCGAGGGCCTACTCTTGCACAAATTTCGTACATAGGGCCTCTAGTAAGAAATAAATCTCAAAAGTCCCATTAAATAAGACAACACAAAGCGACTGTTTCTCATGTCCTTTGATTTTGGAGATACTTTACAATAGTGTAGCAGGGAGAGCACATTTGTCCAGGAAAATTCCTGCTGACTTTGAAGTTCACTTGGGTTCTTCTAAATTCACAGGCATTCGATCATTTTGTCTTCATAAAACAGTTTCTAAGCAACAACAGACTAATCTATTTGGTCAAGCAAGTAAATCAGATGACACAAATAATGGCTAATAACTTTAATTTGATTTATCATATAACAATAACCTTTCTTAATTATCACCTGAGAATATGTTTTTATTGATTTTTAGAGAGAGAGAGAGAGAGAGATAGAAACATCAACCAGTTGCCTCCCATATGTTCCTTGACCAGGGATTGAATCTGCAACCAAGGTGTGTGCCCTGACTAGGAATAGAATCCACAACCTTTTGATGTACAGAACAACACTCCAACTAACTGAGCCACCTGGCCAGGGCATATATCAAGCACTTTGATAAAAAGGCATATGCATTTTTCACACACATTAATGCATTTAATCCTCACTGCAAAAGTAAGAAGTAGATTATTATCACTGTCTTAGACATGAAAGACTGAAGGCTTAGAAATGTTGAATAACTCCTCAAAGTTACAAAGCTAGTAGAGTTCAATTCTGGAACTCAACCTGAGGTCTGATCCAGAAAAGTCCAACATTTGCAGCATTATGAATAAGTCTCACTACTAGAGAACATAGACCCCGTGAAGAGACAGAGTGAAGGCCATATCAAGCAATTATCAAAGAATCTGATCAGCACCAATAGTCTGATGGACTTAAATTATCTTCTTATACTTGAGCACTATGCCATCACTCAATCGATTCATTTGTTAAAAGAATAAAAACTGTATTTTTCCTAAGATGCAGATAACTACGTAATTTCTCCAGTTTATATGGTAGTGACTTCAAGTAACCAAGAGTCAGCCTAAGTTAAAATAGCAAGCTTCATAGTCACCACCAACCAAACCATCCCAAGGGAGGTGGGTGGATAAGCTAAGTCAATAATGGGCTTAATAAACGAAGATGGCTGTTCACAATGCAACCTTGGGAAAATTTCACAAACTTGTTATAACCCAAGTCTCAGAAATCTATGGGCTTAGAAAAAAATGATGGACAAAAACAAAGGGCAATTTATTTTGGCTTGTAAATGTCTAATTTTAGTTTTCAAAGCAGCTGCTTTCCTGAATCTCTCCTGGATTCTCTTCCTGACATCAGGGGAACCAAGTTAATGTTCACTATGCTTAATTTAATGCTGTCAACATTCTTCCTGGTGGTAACAAAAGAGAACTGGATGCATATAATCCAACAGAGGTAATCACAGGCATTTGGAGAGAAGTTGGTTATAAATATTAACTATCTCAACATACTGTATTTAAAGTAATCACCCATGTCCACAAAATCCTATGGATTCTGCAAGTATTTATCAATACTTCTAATACATGAGAACCTGGAGTGGATACAATAAACTTCTACACCTAAAATAACAGTAATCTTCAATTAATGGTTTCTCAAGCTCCCTACAGCCTGAAATTATACACACAACAATCGAGAGGATATTTTAAATTCATTTTGACCATACAATGAACCTATTAAATTCTGTCCTGCTAATACTAATTTTCAGATTGATTATAAAATAGCATTCTTAAATCAATGATTTTTATTCACCCTTGAAAAATACAAGAGTGTTTTGTTTTGTTTTTAACTTTCAAAGCAGATGAAATTGAAAATCTTTAAGTTTTCACTTGAGTTACCTCTTGTCAGAGCATAGTCATTCTGTTTAGGGAAAACCTTAAATTATAAATAGGAACCGTGTAAATCAACAAGCAAAAGAAGGAATAAAATACACTGTGAACACCATGTTCCTTAAAGAAGGGACTGTATTTTATTCCTCCTTATAAACCACTAGAGGCCCGGTGCACAAATTCATGCACCAGAGGGGTCCCTCAGCCTGGCCTGCGGGATCGGGCCAAAACCGGCTCTCTGACATTCCCTGAGTGGTCCCGAATTGTGAGAGGGTGCAGGCCAGGCCGAGGGTCCCCACTGGTGCACAATTAGGGCCGGGGAAGAACCCGGGAGGTTGGCCAGCCACGTAGGGACCATGGGAGGGTTCAGGGCGTGTCCGGCCCATTTCACTCAGTCCCGGTCAGCAAGCTAACCTACTGGTTGGAGCATCTGCCCCCTGATGGTCAGTGCACATCATAGCAACTGGTCAACAGGTCGATTGTCTGCCTCCTGGTGGTCAGTGCACATCATAGCAAGTGGTTGAGCGGCCTTCCCATACCATTAGCATATTATGCTTTGCTTGGTTGAATGGCCAACCGGATGACCAGACACTTAGCATATTAAGCTTTTATTACATAGGACTAGAGGCCCGGTGCACAAAAATTTGTGCACTCGGGAGGGGAAGGGGGGGTCCCACAGCCCGGCCTGTGCCCTCTCGCAGTCTGGGACCCCTCGGGAGATAAGGACCTGCTAGCTTAGGCCTGCTCCTGGGTGGCAGAGGGCAGGCCCAATCCCTAGGTGCAGCCTCTGGTCGGGCTCAGAGCAGGGCTGATTGGGGAGTTGGGGCGCCGCCCCCTGTCATGCACAGAGCAGGGCGCACTGGGAGGTTGCGATGCCACCCTCAGTCACGCTCAGGGTAGGGCTGATTGGGGGGTTGGGGCACCGTCCCCTATCACACTCAAGGCAGGGTCGATGGGGAGGTTGTGGCGCCACCCCCTGTGACGTACAGAGCAGGGCCAATCAGGGGGTTGGGGCGCTGCCCCCTGTCATGCACAGAGCAGGGCCCATCAGGGGGGTTGGGGCTCCGTACCCTGCAGGGCCAATCAGGGGGTTGGGGCGCTGCCCCCTGTCA
>NW_005371410.1:9192081-9217916 GCF_000412655.1 Myotis brandtii
CTGCCGGCTGCCATCTTGGCTGACAGTTAATTTGCATAAGGATATGCTGATTAGCCAATGGGAAGGGTAGCGGTCGTACGCTAATTACCATGTTTCTCTTTTATTAGTGTAGATGGTTGGACACCAACATTAAATTCCAGAGAGTTGTTAAGCTAAGGTATATGCCTCTTCAGCATGAAAATAACAACCTTTCAGTATTTTAAGAGTTAAAAATATCTTTATAAAAGTTTTAAGTCTATGATAGCTGAAGGAAAATGCAAGCAGTTGACTTTAAGGAAGAATTATAACTGAATAAAGTAAGTAGAAGTAACAATGAGAACATTCCTCTTTAGGACAAATTA
Source organism: Myotis brandtii (assembly GCF_000412655.1). Taxonomy (NCBI): domain Eukaryota; kingdom Metazoa; phylum Chordata; class Mammalia; order Chiroptera; family Vespertilionidae; genus Myotis; species Myotis brandtii. Next base: position 9,192,423 of record NW_005371410.1, read on the forward strand.
TGATTTAAAAATAAATAGTATACCATACCTGGTCCCAAATGGCTTGAGTGAGGCAATGTAATTAAATAATCACTAAATGATGTCTTTACACATTTGGGAAAATTCCATTCTAGTAAGATATCTCAGGGCATAATGGGTTGAGGAAGGTTAGTCAAAGAGGTGACTCCTGCCTGTGTATTCCTTCCATTAATAATTAACATTATTCTATCCTGGCTCCTCTGGGAGTACATGTTATGGGGGCACCATCATTATTTAAAGAGAATTACAAGTCTATTTTCTCCGTGAGAATAAACAGTTATGTAAGAACTTAAAACAATGTGGAGGATCTACTAACATAACTGCTTATACCTACACCCTGCTGCCCTCTGTGGACAGCTCAGCTTTCTACGTTTGTACCAACAACTCAACCAGGACTTCTGTTTAAGGCTGCTGGCTTAGCACATTTACTGAGAAAGGGCTTCTCAAATCAGATTAGACCCATGAATGTGACAAGATGAATTGCTTTTAATTTTCCATCTGTCCTTAAGAAGTACCTAGGATCATTATGTTGGAATTAAACAATAGGCCGGTGGCCCATGTAGATTCAAATGCATGGAAAATGATGGACACTTCTTACATTTACAAATGTGTGTATCCTTCAGTAATGATCATTTTAAGCAACTGATCTATACAGGTAAGTCTTCTTAGTCTAAATAACAACTTACTTGAAATTTATTTTCCTATTGTCTGTGTGGGGTACTGAGAAGTCAACCTTCAGGAAACACCAGCTCCTCTTATCCTTTCATTTCTATCAAGATAACATACATCTCGAAGATAACATACTTGGAAGGAATGCATATAATAATTATGAAGACAGTGCTCCTCAATTCTGTGCGAATAAGATTAAATGAGCCTTTTTTTAAATAGAGGCCTAGAAAATAACTTGCTGTGTGATCACCATCATCATTGCATATTTGATACATTTTTAGAAAGGAGGGGAAAAAAAGTTAGCAGCTCTGTCAAAACCTCCACATCAGCTCAGAGAAGGTTCTATCCCAGGAAGGAGTATCAGAACTTGCTCAAACCCACAGGGTGAGGGAACTGTCTGATAGGATCTCTGCTCATTCTCACCTAAACAGTAGCTCCAAGTTAACTTCAACACAAAACCAGGAGCTCTAGCCCTGTGTCCTTCAAATGGGTTTGGCCTCTATTTCTTACACTTTCAGAAGCTAAGTTCTATCTGGGCAGTGTCTCAGCACCTGAGGTCAAGGCTCACTGCCCAGGCACTTTGTATGTGGCATCCAATGAATTCCCTGGCCAATTTCCAGGACATTTCACGGGGCCCTTGCGTCTTCTGCATGACTTCAGCATCATAACCATTATCAGCTGTGCCCATTGTTTCTTAGCTTAGTCTGTTGCCTTTTCCATATTTTTTATTCCACTTTTATTACCTGAAAATTGCACTCAATATTTAATTCAAAACATTTACCAAAAGTTAATGTATTCTTTTAAAACGTTGACCTCTTAAAAGTTGCTCTTAAACAAAAGCTTTCTTACTTGCAAAAATCTATGAATGTATGCTACTGCATTGTATGTTTTACGTATTGTTTTTATGGTAAAATAGAGAATGTCCACCCCATTCTTGGGATAATCTTTCCTGGATAAAGGATTATGGTCTGGGGCCAGAAGACTGCCCCACTCATTTCAGCCTGCTGTACTACGGAGAGCCTGCCCACTGGGGATGCTTGCAATTTGTTCTGATAATCTAGGACCAGGCATCTTTCCTGTTCATTTGTTTCTACTAACTTGAACTAGAAACCGGCCAGACAGTCCCAGCTTTTATCTGATCCTGCTCTACCTAGCCTTCCGAAGACACTCCCCTGGGGTCCAGCACAGACCAGTGGTTACGAGCACGGATGCTGGGGTCGGACTGCCTAAGTTTGACTCCCAGCATTGACCCCTTACTCTGTAGCCTTGAGCAAACTCCTGGGCCTCAATTTCCTCATTTGTAAAATGATTAATAATAGTGCCTGCCTCACAAGTGGAGGATTGAGTTACTTTGTATAAGGCACCAGGGACAGTGCCTACACACAGTAAGCCCTACCTATTATTGCCTCCCTCCCTCCTAGTGCTGAACGTGGTCGTGAAACCACCACCGCCGCCATGTCTCTGGCCCTCTCCAGTGGATTCCTTGGCTTGCTTTGCTCTGCCCTCCTACTCCAGCGCCCTGAGGCAGACAGGCCTATGCTTAACGTTTGTGTAATCTTCTACCCCACTGCAGGCCACATGGCTTTACCTGAGCTACCTGGGCTATTTGGTTTCAGCCATCCACACTAACAGTGGCAAGTAACAGCAGCTCTCAGTGGTTGCGCCCTGACCACTGAACCTCAGCAGAGGGAATCTGTTAAATGGAAGTGAAAACCAGGTGAATATAAATGGATAAGAAGATTCAGAGGAAAGTCAATGCCTGTGTTTTAGAGCAGGACTGACTAAATGACTAAATGTGCCCCAAATGACTGACTAGTGTTAATAAATTAATTACACTCTAGCCCAAGTATGTCAAACTCGCGGCCAGTGGGCCACATGCTGTGAGTTTGACATGCTTGCTAGTAGCAGTTAATAAACACTGAGTTTAGACCAAACCAAAGGTCACATATAAACAGTATATGTGTTCATTCAACAAATATTTGAATGTCCCAGATACTGGGATATAATGGAGAACAAACAATAGATAAACAAGAACATAAACAAATGAAATCATTTCATATGTACAAAGGGGGCTGAAGGAATGACTGGATGGTAAGGAAAGGCCTCTTTGGGGAATTAAGTTGATAAATATTAAATGAACAAAAGACAGCCTGGTTAGAGGATGAGTCTTCTAGACAGAAGCAGCAGCATATGCAAAGGCCCTGTGGTAGAGATGAGCACAGTATTTTTTTTTTTTAACAGAGAGTACAATTAGAAAGAAGAGTGTTAAGTATCAAGTCCAGCTGCCTCAAACCAGCTTGGTGATCAGGGTCATGTGATCACTTCCAACCCTAAAATTCTCTAAATCTCTATAGGAACTGATATATTGATAGGTATAGATAAGGCAGCTTAGATCGACTCTAGCACTTTGCACTGAATATATAAAAATGCCAAGAGAAAGGCATTTCAGTCAATGACATGCATAGCAGTCATCAGCCTTCATTATAAGAATAAAGAAGATGGATTGAAATTTAGAAACTTTGTGATGATCTGATTAGTCAAAGAAAGAATAAAGTAATTATGGATAACGCCCCATCTTCACAGTGAAAGGAATGCAGGACTTGTTGGAGATGGGGTGGACAAGTGGGAATTGAAGATGACATAGCAACAGGCAAGCAAGTCCATGAACGACTTGGAGTTTAAAATATTATTTTCATTCCTTTTTAAAAGCTTAGATGAAGATATTAATATTTAAACTCTGCAGGGAACTTGGAAAGGAATACCCTTTACAATTCCCTTCTGAAAAACTCATTTCCAATTATGAATACAACTCCAATATTTCCTCTTAATGAGGAACGATAGAGTCTGAGGACATTTGAACTAGGTTGCCTGGCTAAGTATTTAATTTCCCATTTAGCTTTAAGGCAAGTTCAGATAGGCAGCCTTAGTTCAAACATTCATATTTATGAAAAATGGTATGAGGTTTCATTTGGAAAGAAGGTTTGGGGAAAATGCTACATCTAGCAATGCCAACCTAGACATTTTGGACTGCTACATACAGGCTGTAGGTTTGCTCCTCAATACAGAAGGTAAGCCTCCAATTAACATGGAATTGATTTTGTGAAAATATCTTTACAGATAAATTGCTCAAATGGATAGCTTGGAAACCATAGCAACTATATATTTTAATTAAAGGTTGCTTCTTAGAAAGAAAATTTTAACTACTTGGTATTACAAGTCTTAGCTGAATGGCTTAGCTGTGGGAAATAAAGGCTTTTAATAACAGGAAAAGAGAAATCTTCCACTTCACCATCTTCTACTATATGCCTCTCTCATAACATGAGATAGCCCGAGTTAATTCTCCAATAAATGAAGCTAAAAGTTGTTCTGTGAATAGAAAGTCCACTTGAAGAAAAAACTATTACGGTTAAGGAATGTTTTTCCCGATATTGCTAACATACACATACATACACACACACACACACACACACACACACACACACACACACACACTTTAAAAACCTTTGATAACTGTCATTAATACTTTCAATTTACTGAATGTTAATGACATGTTTACCATTGAAAAGTGACAGTTTGCCATTTTGTGAATAACTGCCTGAAACAGAAGTGGGAATCTTTAATCACTCATTTATTCAACAAAATTTACTGGCAATTAATCATGCATCCATCCTGGGAGGGTGGGGGGGATCCTAATAGCGTATATTTAACAGAACATTTCCTTTCTGTGCCCTTTCTGGACAGTTTTATCCTCACAATAGCATCATCACTATTCTAACAGATAGAGTGGGTGGGATCTAGCAAAAGGTTAGTGACTTCTTCTAATTCAAGTACTAAGATTGTACCTTACACCTGTAAACCATTTCAAGGCTTCAAAAGAATTGACAATTAGCTTCATCAATAGTCAATCTTTGTAAATAACAAATCCAAAACCAAAACTCAGGTAAATCACTGAATTGATCTTCCTACTCACTCAATGTGACAGAGGTCCTCTGTGACCTTGTGCACCAAAGTCAAAAGCAGAACCAAAATTCTGAGGTTTTGTCTAAATATATGAGAAAAATAACCCAAGCTGGGAACGTATCACTTTTGCCCCCAAAATTCAAGGGCAGGTTATAAGAGAACCATATAAGTGTCCATATAACAATATAAGTGTCCTGGAAAAGACTGATTGTTAAAGCCATCCAAACCAAATTTGGCACTGAGGCAGTTCTTAAGATGCTTCCAAATGAAAACTACCAACATTTTATTTGAAATTTATAATCTCATTAGCTGTCAACTAATTCAAATCTTGAAGTTCTTCTGACAAATATGTCTCAGGAATGTACTGCAGTATTATTTTTGTTATTAACATTACCGTCCCCACCATGCTAGGAAAGTTCCAACTGAAAACTCAGCAGGGAAGCTGGGACTCTGGGATTTCTTATTCCTTCAGTCTGCGGTCACTCTACACACAATCATTCTCCCAGGACCTACATATCCACTTGCCACCTCAAAGAGGGAGTTCTTCTCATTATCATCCCGGGCACAAAATGCACTGCCTACCACACACCAGGATTCCAAACATATTTTATTTGAGGGGGTTTGATTTGCTTATGCTTTTGCCCACCTAAACAGTGTCTCTTTTCTTTGCATAATTTACAAATCTCAACTATCTTTCAATAGCTGCCCTCAAGTCCTTTCATCTCAGCAGAGCCTCCTCTAAGTTAGCTTGTGATGGTCACTCTGGTCATTGAATTCAGACCGTGCTTTCCCTTAACTCAATGAAATACCATATAGGTTAACACTCGATTCCGTGCTAATGAATGCGTAAGGTGGTCTTACATCCTCAGTTGCAGACATTTCTTGAAGACTGGAGCTTGTTTGAAAAAAAAAAAATTCTACTAGAGCATGTTTAACAGAACACCCCCTTTGTCTGGCACAATGTTAGATATGTGGTATAAACGACATAAGAATTTGCTACTTGAGTAAATATTTTTAGCCTTCAAATCATTACCATGACTAGATTCAATCACTAAAAGACAGTCACATTCACTTCCATCAGGTTAATTTTATGAAATTTCACCGCTCCCAAAAGGGTGCTGGGAAAAAGTCAAGCTGTTCTTAAGTTATTTATGCAAAATGCAGTCTGATAAAACAATTAGTATCTTTTCCTACTCTTGATTACAAAATGTTTAAACAGATTACATTTAAGGAATTACCTCAGCCAACCCCATGGGAGGTGGGGTGGGTGGGCAGGATTCCAATGGTTTATTTGTAAATCAGTTGTTTGGGAGGAGGAAACACTTGCCCGGCGGCAGAAATACTGCTCTGAGAGGGGGTTGGTTTCCAGAAGGCTGCACAGATGAAGTGGAAGGGGCTGGGAGGAAGGAAAGCTCTGGCCAGGGGACAGACACAGACCCGGAAGGCGGACTTGACCCCCAGCACCAAGGCTCTGGGAGGGGAAGGAGAACAAGTACAGGCTCTCTCCACACCCCTTCTGTGCTGTGATCTGGGAACCAGGGTCCAGAGCTCCGGTGCCGGGGACAGGAAATCCCAAACAACAGTGCAGTCTCCACTATAACGTTCAGGAGGAAAAAGGAGGAAATACCAAGTTAAACTTGAAAAGAAGGGACTGCTTGTGGCTACCCAACGGATAGGCCATTTGTGTATCAACAACCTCATAAACGAGGGTCTGGCAAACGGCAGGCATCTGAGAAACACTGAGCCAGTCTTTCTCAATGTGTGTGCTTCCAAACTCTATTCCCTCACCAATGAAAAGCTGCTTTGGGAAAAAGACATTCATTCCATGGTCTATCAGTTTGCAAACCACTAGGCTAAACAAAATCAATCATAAGTCATCACCGGCCTTTAAGATAATATTGTAAATCTGGGCAATTTTGGGGAAAGATACACTATGCAGCAGTTCCAAAATTATTTTAAAACAGAATGCTTTTTGCAAAGGGCAACATTATGCAGGTCACATGTTGGGAAATGAACATCAGCCCATCCTTTGAATTTTACAGATGGGGAAACTGAAGGAGGCCTAACAAAGCAAAATAATTCCTTGAGAGAGCAGGGTCAAGATGTGGAAGAGCAGGGACTAGAACTCATAGTGTTCCTATTCCAGGTCAGCATCCTTTCTTCTGAAGTCCCCCTCACCTTGTAGCTCCAGCTCCGACCACAGGTTCACTCTGGTAGGCGTCTGTGCCCTGGCCCCACGTTCTCTCCTCAGCATCCTGAGGCTCTGCCTTCCCCTTTCCTCCATGGCTGAGGGCCTGGGCTCATTCCACGCTGCCCTTGACTCTTGTCCCTAATCTACTCTACTTATTACAAAATTCAATTTCAAATGCCAGCTCACAGGGATCTCTGCAGATTATCTGCCACCAGAATCCCCATCACAACACAGCTGATCACTAGCCCAAGCACACCTGCTGCTCTCAATGGGCCTCTTCAATGCTAATTACTGCTTTCAGCAACACCTCCTGACACCACACACTCCTCCGCAGGCCCTGCCCTGGCTACTGGCTGGAATGTCCTCCAGAGGCTCTGCAGGGCCCAACCAGAGTCCCTGCCCTCCTTGCGAATACCCGGTACTCATGTCCCTGTTCCTCTGCTGCCCACCAAGCTGTTTGTTGCCACAGGCAACATCCTGTACCAGTGTGGGTAGGGCAACCTTCTGCCACAGCAAGTATCCATGGCAACCAGATGGGGCCAGCAAACAGAATTAAAGTCCACAGTAATTCCCCAAAGTTAGCTTAGCCAATAGATGATTGATCAGAGCAGTGAACATTTGGCAAAACTGAGTATACTGGGCTCCAAATCCTCTTTGCTGCACTATGGTCTGCTGGGCAATGACATGGCTTAAAGCGAGAGCCCAGAGAGGAGAGTTAGCAATCCCAGCCTTGCCTGGACCAGAGAAACAACAACAACAACAACAAAACACTGCCTAGAAAATGAAACAAATGAGCGCAGGATGCAAACCAGGAGCTCCGTCCTCCTTACTCCAGCTTCAGATTCAACTGAATTTACCGAGGGCCTAGGGCAGTGATGGCGAACCTATGACACGCGTGTCAGAGGTGACACGAGAACTCATTTTTTTTGGTTGATTTTTCTTTGTTAAATGGCATTTAAATATATAAAATAAATATCAAAAATATAAATCTTTGTTTTACTATGGTTGCAAATTTTGGTTGATTTTTCTTTGTTAAATGGCATTTAAATATATAAAATAAATATCAAAAATATAAGTCTTTGTGTTTTACTAGTTGCAAAGATCAAAAAATTTCTATATGTGACACGGCACCAGAGTTAAGTTAGGGTTTTTCAAAATGCTGACACGCTGAGCTCACCACCACTGGCCTAGGGTGTGCCAGGTAATATAAGGAATATAAAGAAATATAACACACATGAGATTTGCACAGACAAGTTGGGAATGTAAAAGTGAAACGTATAAAAATAAATATTATTTAAATGACTATTGAGATAAAAATCCGAGACTACAAGTGATCACCAACAACAACATGATTATTGCCAACTGGACTGTACAAACAATAACAGCCACGAATGTTCAGAGCAATAATATGACACTTCCTCATTAGTGAACATAACAGAAGACTCTTAGGATGCAAAAGGCAATAAGATCATCCGACTCATCCACCCTTCCATAAAATGAGCACCTTAAGACCTGATCGAGGCAAGGATTAAATAAGATGGGGTATATCAGGCATTTTGAAAGCATAAAGAGCTATCATGATTTTGTATTTCAGAATTAAAACCTAGACTAACAACACTACCCTTTTTATATAAAACCCCAGAGATATGTCATCAAATCAATTTCAGGACTTGTGAATATTGTCAGATATCCAAAATTAGAGGTGAATGTAATCAGTACTTAGTAGGCACCCAATAAATGTCAAATAAATGAACGTTAACATGAAAATTCTGTACAGATAATATTTCCTTTTTGTTAAGTTAAAATCCTCAAAATGAGTTTATAAACTGGATGATCATAAAGCAAATCATGTTTTCCCACAGAGACTGTAACATAATTGGGTGTTTGTTTCTGACCATGGATTCAGTATTACAGCTATCACAAATATGATCTACAATGTCATAAAAGCAAAAATAACAATCACAAATCTTTATAATCTTATAAAATACTAAAGTTGTTCTCCAGACCCTATAATATGGGCATTATGCATAGTACACATTGATTATACAAAGGGCCCTAATGCATCGTACATTGTACCTATATCACAAAATACGACCCTATTACATTGTAAATTCAAACCCAGACTAAAGTTCTGACTTGGACTCCCATTTTCTCCTGATAAATGTTTCATAACAAACAGAGGCATCTGAAATCAGTTCATTAACTGACAGCTGCCAGTTCAAGAAGAAAGTGTTCGGTAGATGTTTACTGTTGATAATGATAGTGATAGCGGTGTTTCTCCACTTCAAAAATTAGTCTGTAGGTCCCCATCAACACAATGCTTCTCTTCTTCATTTTCTCCCACCTCCCGCTTCAGTCAAAGATGAAAAGAAAGAGAGATGTCCAACATCACACCTACAGTGCCACCAGGGAGCAAGTTTCCCTGGCCCCCCTTACCTACTGCAATCTCCAATTTACCTGAACTTCAGAGCAAAACGGTGCTTCTCACACATTAATGTGCATTCACCTCACCTCTGGATTGCCTTAAACTGTAGGTTATGGTTCTGGAGGTCTGAGCCAGGCTGGCCCTTTCAAATAAGATATTAGTGCACTATGCATGCTTGAGTCCCTGCTCTGCCCTGTACCGGGCGTGAGGCCTTAAGCAAGTTACACAGCCCTTGGAGGTAGTTTTACATCTGCAAAAGGGAAATTCTGTTGCTAACATTTTTTGAATTATTGTAAAGGTAAACTGCTCACATAAAAGCACGATGCCTGACATACAGTTAGGTTTTCCTAAAATGTTAGTTACCTTCACTTTATCACAAGGTCATTAAAAACAACCACAACCATGATTAATAGATCATGAGCTTGAGCTTTGAGACAGTCTCAAAAGGACTCTCACCAGAATGGCTAAAAGCCAGCAAAAGCCAAAACTCTATGTTTAAACATTGACGGAATCTGTCAAATAGAGAAAGGCAAGGAGGCCTGAGGAATGTGTGAATTATGCAGTGTGAATTCGGGCAGGAGGGAAGCAGGGAGCAGCCAGGGAGGGAGGCTGCCCCAAATGACCCACTCTGGAGTTTGGGCTGCAGTTCTAGAAATCTTTAAATGCTTAACCATATCTCTAGCTTAAAAATATCTAAATTATTAAGAGAGTCACATAAATTTTGAATCTAGCAAAACCACTCATTCTAAATTTTCAATCCATCAACTTGAACTAGGCAAAATGTCTTCCTAACATATTACAGCTCAGAAAGGAAGGTGTAGCCCACTTGGGACCATAATCTCAGTGAGTCTGGCAGTACCCTACTAGATCATCTTGTCCACAAGGACGGGTGCTGCACACTGCTCACTGCTGGAACTCAGCACCCAGCCTGGGCCTGGCCCACAGTATGTGTTCAATAAATATCTAGAGCCTAACCAAGTGGCAAATGTGCTTGCTTGAAATGTTAGCATACCTGGCGGATTTCCAACTAGAGCTAGGAACAGTAGGGGCTGTGGTATGGACTGAATGCCTGTGTTCCCTCAAATCCCTGAGGTGAAACTTAACCCCCAATGTGATGTTTAGAAGGTAATTAGGTCATGAGGGTGGGGCCTTCATGCATGTGATTAGTGTCCTTATAAGAAAAAATACAAGGCAGATGATCTCACTTTTTCTGTCTCTCTCTATCATGTAAGCTTCCAACAACCAGGAAGAGGGCCCTCACCAGAATCTGATGATGCTGGCACCCTGATCTTAGACTTCTGGTCTCTAAAACAGTAAGGAATGAAGTTCTGTTGTTAAGCCACTTAGTCTGTGATATTTTTGTTATAGCAGCCCAAGCTGACTCAGACAGACCATGGTCTTGGGGTTACTATATGCAATAAACATAAAATAAATAAAACAGTCTAATTCATACTTTTCACTAACAAACTTATCTATATATACTGTTCACCTTCATCATTGTAGCCATATCATTTAGCACAGTTCTGGCACCTGGCAAATACTGAAAAGCAATCTTTTTTCAAGAAATTAAAGAGAAGAAGACAGCATGAGACAGGAGGAGATCTCTTCTTGGAACAAGTTTATAGGTCAATTAAAAAAGTGTCAATCATCAAATTGTCATTTTGGTTACCTAATGTCATTATCTTAGAAACAGAAGTACTTGATTATTAAATTAGCAATGCTGATTACAAAATCAAAAGTACTCTATGATTAATTAAATTCAGCAGTTAATCAAAGCCAGTATACCCACTTGTATATATCAATATTGAATTTTAAACATATACACTAGCCCAATAAAACCGAGAACATGACTTTAATCAGTGAATGCTGAGATACAACTTGCTGAATTCTACAAGTAATGAAACTTAAATCATTGTTTAAGCCTAATAAAAGGTAAATTGAGGCACAATACAATTTTTGTAAAGGTGGGTTGGGCAAACAACGATTGGAATTGGGCATTGCAAAAACTGAAAGTGGTTAAGAGAATTCCACTAATAGAACAAGGTTTTTTATAGTGAAGATGTGAAAGCAAAGTGAAGAAATTATTTTATTTCTTAAAGCTTAAGCAGTTGCCTTATTTGGGAAAATCGAGTTGGCTCTTTATGATTGGCGATAGTTAAGTTTCAATTTCTTGGATTAGAGTGGATTAACTCTGGCCTAAGTTTTGCTTTTTATATAGTCATCAAAGGCATCAGAGCCACCTGAGTCTAGCAGTCTAATGGTCTCCTTGTTCAAACACTTTAACAAGTCTGATCTTGCTGCCTTTAAGGCAGACACACAAATCACAGAATCTCTTGGAGTTGTTATCTACTGGCTGTGCCCTTGCCTTTTGGATAAATCTTGCAGTAGAGGTTGTGTACTACAAAGAGCACTCCCCCAGATGCAAACACAGAACAGGAACTAGAGACTGTCCAAGTTCAAATCCCAACTCCACCACTTATCTGTTGTGTGATCTAGGATAGGTTACTTGACTTTTCTATGCTTCAGTAAAATGGGAATAATAATAATACCTAACTCAGATACTTGTTGGAAGACCAAAATAAGTTAATACCTATGACACACTTAAAGTATCTTCCAAAATGTAACTGTTCAGTAAATGTTAGCCATTACTAATAAATGTATGCATTCACCTTCATTCATTAAAGTGACAATGCGTCAATTGTTTTATGTCCTAAATATATTCATGACAACCATTATATCCTTTTTTTAAAAAATTTTTCCTAATAATCTTGAGGACAGTCTCCCATGGATTATTAAAACAAATATTAAAAAATTATAAACATTAAAAAAGCATATTTTAAGGAAGTTTACTGAAGTCAAACAGTTTCTTTAAAATATTTGAGAAATATTTGCTACTTCAACATTTCTGAATTCCGCTTTCAGCACAATATTAATTTGGTGGCCCAACAGTTCTTCCCATAATTTTAATTTCCTATTCAGCCACCAGCACTGATGCAAATAAAATCACACAGAATGTTATTTCACCTCATAATTAAGTCTATTTGGCCCAGTGAACTCTCATAAATAAATGCACCAGTTCTAGAGGAAATTATCAGTGCCACTGCACAAAAGTCAAATTTGCAGGCATGTCCTACTCCTCAGATTTAAAAGTCTACTCGGGACCCATCTTCAGAGTCATTGCTTCGTGTGAAATGAGAGCGTTTCAAAATAATTATTTATTTGAAGTGTCAGGTCTGTGAATTTTCCTTAAGTTCAGAAGCCCAGGTAATATATGCTATATTCAATTAGAACCACAGAATCCATGGTGGACTTTACTGTCAGCGGCATTAGCCATGGAATGGGATGGTATTTCAGATAACGTCCTATTTCCTAATGAGAACACACTTACGCCAGTCCAGTTCACGCAATGCAAGGAGCCATCACAATCGCTACCTGATTGAAATAACTTATGTAACTGCGTTCATTTGATGAAAATCACTAGGTCATAGAGATGTAACATCCACTCTTTCCTCTTTTTTGTTTCCTCTTTATCGCGCACAGCTTTTCCTGGCTTTACTTGATATGATAAACTTCCTCAAATAGCATCAGTTCCCAAAAATGTCCTTGCAGACTTAGTTTCTAAGCAACTTTCATTAGGAGATACTGACACCAACCAACATGTTGCTTGTCCATTAATGATGCCAGACATAACAGTCTAAATCAGCGGTTCTCAACCTGTGGGTCGCGACCCCTTTGGCGGTCGAACGACCCTTTCACAGGGGTCACCTAAGACCATCCTGCATATCAGATATTTACATGACGATTCATAACAGTAGCAACATTACAGTTATGAAGTAGCAACAAAAATAATTTTATGGTTGGGTCACAACATGAGGAACTGTATTTAAAGGGCCAGAAGGTTGAGAACCACTGGTTTAAACCATACTTTATACTTATCAAATAATTGCTCCTTGCATTCAACAAAGACAGTTCAAAACTTTTATGAATATAGTAATTTTCTTCCCTACACACACACACACACACACACAAAATAGCCCGGTAGTTTCTCTGCACTATAAATGCAGCAATCACTCTTCAGAGACGAAAAATAATGACTCAGCTCCCATAAAGACACACTTCTCATTCTCCCAAGTCTTTGCTCATAGCAATTAGCATCCTTAGAATGCCTTCCTGGCTGGTGCCCTTCAATTGTTTATCCTCCCAGGCTCAATGCTCATATCAAGATCTTTCCTACTTGCTGACCTTCCTCCATTTCTTCATCCAGCAAATACTGATTTGTACTCTGTGCCAGGTCTTGAGCCAAAAATTGAGGGTGCAACACGGAGGAAAATAATAGTTGATACCCTCCTGGGTTCCTAAAGTCTAGTATTATGTCTTTTGGGCTATTTTTATTTTGAACCACAAAATAAAGCACATGCTTTCATTTAAACATTATGCAATGATTACTTTCTTTGTGCCAGGGCTTGGGGAATATGAAGTATAGAGGAGACATAACTCTGAGCCTTATTTTAAGCAGCTTACTCTGAGTTAGCACAGGGGATAAACAAACAAGCACATGAAGAATTATGATGCAATGATAGGTTTGTAAGAGATAATGGTATAATGTGATATGAAAATACAGAGAAGGATCTTTTCTGGGTTGAGGAAGAGGATGGAGAGCCTTCACAGTGGTAGCACACATACAAGAGGGGTGGGGGGCACTGTATCTTAATGCGGGAGTGATGGCACGAGACACAGGGAGCAAAAGCAGGGCCAAGGAGGTGGCAGAGAGGCCGGGCAGGTGGGTAGAGAGGCCAGGTGATGAAAAACCTCTGCCTACCTCCACCATGTCCCTTGGCCAAGGCAATGGAGAAAAGTAATACATGGACGAAGACTAGACCAGATTTGCATTATAGGAGAATAGGAATATAACAAGTTAAGAGACTAGTACAATAGTTAAGAAGACAGTATAATTCTGTAAGTAGCTGATGGGGAGGAAGAAAACATTAAAGAAATACTCAGAGAACTGATGGGAATTAGGACAGAGTCCATATGAAGGGTACAGGAGGAAGGTGATATATGGAGAGACCTATGTTCCCTCCACACTTTACATTCCTTCATAGTGGGCACCAGGTTTCAAACATCTTACCTACTGAAGTATATGTACAGCACATAGGAGAGGCCTTTAATAAAATGCAGCCAGATGAACATTTTAGAAAAAAAAAAAAAACAGCAAAACTTTTATTTGACCTGGTTTGAGCGAAGCCCATAGAAAAAACAAAAGAAATAAGATATGGTAAAATAAAAATAATGAGGACAGTCAAGTCTACTAACAAGATAAATCACTTCCAAATCTGGGACCCCTTAGGGGATGTCGGAGAGCCGGTTTTGGCCTGATCCCACAGGCCAGGCTTCCAAATGGTTGAAATTTTATTTTCACTGGGAAAGAAATTATTCCCCGGGAAGTTTAAACCTCCCAGGGAATATATCACTTCCAAATGGTTGAAATTTTATTTTCACTGGGAAAGAAATTATTCCCTGGGAAGTTTAAACCTCCTTCTTTATTTTCAGCCCCAGAACATAAACATTAAAAACGTTATGGTAAGCTTTTAGGGACGTGTAATGTACAATACTGTATGGTACATCCCAAATGCTTTACTATGAAAGTTACTAAGTAAAACAGGAAAGATTTCTGTGACACTGCAATTATCAGAACTAATTTCAATTAGAAATCTCTAAACCCCCTAAGTTCGTCCACTTTGCTGCGATTGTCATTCTGTCCTACAAGTTAGACACTATCATCAGGATCTCAGGAGACAGACAGCACACAAGAGAAAAGCCACACAAGAAAAATAAAGGCCCACTGAGTGCTCACATTAACAACATTTTACTTCAACCTAGCTGACCCCAAACAAGCTTCTTTGCCCAGTTACCTTCCTTGCCCCTGGGCAATATTAAACAAGTTACTCAAAAAATTCTGGGTCTCTGTTTCTTTGATTCTCTAAAATGGGGATGGAAATAGTTCTTACTTCATAGGGTTAATGTAAGAATTAAGTAAGTCAATATGTATAAAGTATTTGGAAAACCACTGTAAGTGTTCAATATTTCTTATTATTTTTAACTAGAGGCCCGGTGCTTGAATTTGTGCACCAGTGGAGTCGCTCAGCCCGGCCTGTGGGATCAGGCCGAAACTGGCTCTCCGACATCCCCTAAGGGGTCCCAGATTGCGAGAGGGTGCAGGCCAGGCCGAGGGACCCCACCAGTGCACCATCAGAGCCAGGGAGGGATGCAAGAGGTTGGCCAGCTGGGGAGGGATCATGGGAGGGCTCCAGGGCATGTCCAGCCTGTCTCACTCAGTACCGATTGGCCAGACCCCAACAGCAAGCTAACCTACCGGTAGGAGCGTCTGCCCCCTGGTGGTCAGTGCACATCATAGCGACTGGTCAACCAGTCGACTGTCTGCCCCCTGGTGGTCAGTGCACATCATAGCGAGCAGTTGAGCGGCCTTAGCATATCATTAGCATAGCACGTTTTGATTGGTTGAATGGATGACCGGACACGTAGATACTAGGCTTTTATTATATAGAACGATGAACCTTATCCTACGACAAAGTCCAAAGAATGTTCCAAGCCTCTCTATTTTGTGAGAAATCTCTAACTGGGAACCAAACCACCATTACTGCCAGCAGCCTACAGGCTTCACACCTATGTCAAGGATGGACTATCCCTGGAGTTCCAGAAAACAATCAGCAGGTCCATTCAAAGGAGGCCTGGAGAACGGATATGCACTGGCCTGGGAATCAGAAAGCCTGGCCAAGCACATGGCCTAACTTCTCGCACACCCAGGCTCTCAGCTTAAATGTTCTCAACAAAGCTTGTCACCTTTCCCCTCAGCCCCACAACCCCCCTCTGACAGTCTGTTGTTCTCTGTCTATGGCTCTGTTTCTATTTTGTTTGTTGCTTTATTTTGTTCATTAGATTCCACATATGAGCGAAATCATATGGTACTTGTCTTTCTCTGGACATAATATACAGATGATGCACTAATGAATTGTATACTTGAAATCTATATTAATTTTATTAACCAATGTCACCCCAATAAATAAAATTTAAAAAAAACAGTTTGTACAAAGATAAAAGAAGAGAAAAAAAACCTGTTGATTTCATCTGTCTCACAGGTTCATATGAGCATCAAATGGGAAGAAAAAGAAATGCAATTTCCTAAGACCTTGTTCTCAATTCTCTTACTAGGCTGGCCATAGAGAAGGGGATAAAAGGAAGGCTCAAAACAGCCTGCCTAACATCCCCAAATAAGCATTACAATGCACATGCACGCAGTGAGTCTGACTTAGATGTTTGTAAAATGAGCTTTACGTGGAAATTACTGCATTAGTCTAAGATCCGGTTTACGCCAGAAAACATGAGAAACAAAGATGTCATTATATGGGAAAGATGGTCCAGACCTCCTTGTACTAAGCAAATAGTACAAAACCAATCTATTTCTCCCATGTAGTTTCCCTCCTATTATCATGTGGTTAGTTTTTCTGGCCCCAAATTCTGGAGGCCATGCCTATTCCATCTTCTGACAGGTGGGGTGCAGGAAGAAAACCTGTGTGTGCCGAAGTATCGCAGGTTATTCTCAGTGGTCTTACAACCCAGCCTCATTTCCCCCCAAGCTCAACCCAGTCAGCTTCTCTGTGAAGCCCCTCATCTTACCTATCCAAGTATCTTCTTCTACTGCCCTGGTGAAACAAAGTCTTCGATCTGACAAGCAGATCTGTTTTCTTTCTTTTAAACTCCACCTCTTGTTTTAGCCATTCTTTATGTGTAAATTGCCTGTCTCCTGCCCAGCACCAGGAAAATGCAAATTCCATATTGTCTATAAAGTTTTGCTCAACACCCCAAACACCATCTCCAGGGTCCTCCTCCTTTTTTACTTTCTGTTCTTTTGGTGTTAATCACATTGTCCAAAACAATTATTCAGCCTGATATCCCCTGTGTATCAGAATCAAAGGTGGCAGGATTATGTTTAAAATAGAGATTCACATACGTCTAGCCCCAAGAAATTCCAATTGGAAAGGTGTGGCCAGAGAACTACATTTGAACCAGCACCCTAGGTGATTCTGTCTCAGGTGGGAAGAAGGTCATACTCAGAGAAAGTGTCCTGCCACAGATTCATCCTATGACAGAATTCTACACAGTCACATGTGTACACTTATACATACAACACACTCAGGCACCACATACCCCACAACACACCCCCACAGCACACACTCACACACCCACATACAAGACAGTCATGCGCCACACCCCCTCAAAAACATACAACACACACACAATGCACTCACACACCACATACACACTGCACACACCACACACACAAATAGACAACACACACAAATATACATCACACACAAATACATACCACACACAACACACTCACCCCACAGACACCCACAACACATACACAACACACGCCCACTACACAACAGACAACCATACAAACACACACAGAAACACACAGCACACATTTAGTGACCACCGAGTAATTTGATTTGCCTCATAAATACTTTGTACAACACAAACAAATACTATGTTGAGTGGGGGAAAATTCTAGGGTAGAGCTTTTAATTATTTCAGGAAAAGCATCTAAAGTCTAGATTAGCTTCTTTTACAAAGTTTCTGGTGCAAACATTATTTCATTTGCAGCTTGTTCAGATAATTTTTAAAAGGTGAGAAGGTTGAAAATTACTCTTTCCATTCAGTGCTGCTTATAAAACAAAATCAGGGTTTCGAAATCTAGATTACTTAGATGGTATTCTAGTTTGAAGTTCATAATTTGTGTTTGTAGGAAAAATTAATGTGATTAAATGAGGTTCAAAACTTAAAGTTGTAAAGGAAGATTCACTAACTTCCAGGGTAAACTTCACAAATGCAGTCATACTCCAAAAACATTTCCCCAAATGGAAGTCCATAAGAATGGGCCAGCCCGTCCACACTGAGTGAGGCCCAATACTGTAACCAATTTTTATTACAAGAGGCTATGTTACATGTACTTTGATAGCTTCCTTAAATCCTCTGGGAAAAGAGTATATATAAATTTATTGAGTTTATAAACTGAAAATCAGGCAGTGGTGTGCTAGAGTAACCAGTATTTTCTGCCCCTTACACTTCCCTCCCACCCCACTGGGACCACTTGATCAGAGGCTAATAAGCTCCCTTCCCCCGACCAGGCTGAGCCCTGGCCCCAGGAGACTAAAGCTGCGCCTGGTTGGGGAAGGGAGTGGAGGGGATTGCTGGGAATACCTAAGTGGACTCTCTAATTAATTAGCACCAAATTATAGCACTCTATAAATAGACTACAAGTCTATTTTCAGCATCAAGGAAGAGTTTTTTTCCATGTTCATTTACCTATTCAACAAATTATTTCTTTAGAACCTGCTCTGTATAATGTATATTTACCCCTCAAGGGTTTTATGATCGAGATACTAAAATCCAGCTCCACCCACCCCTCCCTATAGGAGACTCATATCCTGTCTTATTCTCCTAATACCTGATGCTATGTCTTGATAACTGGTCCAACAAGCCAGTTCCTCTAAGGCAGTGGTTCTCAACCTTCCTAATGCCGTGACCCTTTAATACAGTTCCTCATGTTGTGGTAACCCCCAACCATAAAATTATTTTCGTTGCTACTTCATAACTGTAATTTTGCTACTGTTATGAATCGTAATGTAAATATCTGATATGCAGGATGTATTTTCATTGTTCGCGACCCACAGGAGTCCTTTCTCTGAATCAGTCACCTGGGGCATGGTCTGCATGGATCTCTGTGCACTCTGTTCCTAAATGCTGGTCACTCCTCAGGCCACCACTAGGACACACCTTTGTGTAACCCGGTGCCTCTTATCTGCCACCATTCTCTCCAGACACTGTACTCCCTTCTTCCCTAGAGCAGGACCTATGGACTGTGACAAAAGGCAAGTCTCCTGTCCAGCTGCTCACCTCGCTCAGTCTGCCCCAATCTGGTTAACTCTTTTAATCCCCATTATGCCATCTGAGTCATTGCACCTGAGATCTCTAAGAAATGTGTCCTGCTTGTATTCATATTTGAAAGGAATCGCTGCAGATCTTTAGTTAGTAAAACCTCACTCCCCAGCCCCATGTCCAATGGACAAATACAGCTGCACAAAGCAGTGGGACGGGGGACAGAAGCATCCACTGATTTCCTAAAGACAATGGCAGGGAAGCACAGCCAACATGACTTCAGGGATCTGATTCAGTCTGTCCTTTTGCTCACAACGATCTGTTCCTCACCTCCCCCAGCTTCTTGTTCAGAACGAGTGTCCACTGGCTACTGTCCCTTCTAACCTCCCAGCCACTGGAATCTCCGCCTCTGAGTCAGACAGACTGTAACTGACCATCCTCCGGGCCCAGCGTTTTCTTTCTCATGTTCATGCTGTTCATCCAACCATCGGCCAGCTTGCCAGGAAATTTGTTTACAGTGGCAAAGCTAGGAAACAAAAGACGTCTGGGCTCCAGAACAGAGTACAGCCTCGGGATCCCAGAGAGAGATTATGAATTTTAATTCTCAATTGCAGCACAGATGCACCGAGGCAAGAACACGAGAAAAGACTAATCAAGGAAGAAACCAGCGGGGGGCATCGGTGCCGTGGCTCAGTGACAGCACTCTAAACTTAGCACAGCCAAGCCTAATGGCCTCCTTATAGCCTCTCCTCCCATTAAAGGTGCCCTGGAAACAAGCTACCCAAAGATATTGCGGCAGTTATCACAGTGTGCAAATTGGCAGGCAATATTCTCTAAGTGCACACGCCAAGAGCTCAGGATTTCCTGTGCACCCTTTATCAGACTGAGTGCAGTTATAAGAGGGGCAAGAGTGGAGGTACAGGTACAAGCAATAAATAATGCATGAGAACGACAGGTGCGGGAAGCGTTATTCCTCCCTGTCACGCTAATGCATGCCTACGCCTGGCACTGGCTACGATGTGACTAGACTGGCTACGATGTGACTGGACTGGTTCCTCTGTGGGTCTGCAATAGTAGGAGATGGCAGCGTTGAGGAAGAACCTGTACCTCTGATCCAGTCCTTAGCCTCTCTCCGGCCGTTCTGTCCACTCTGCATTGCAACCCCCTCCCAGGTCTCTCCCCTCCAGACCTTTAAAATCTGGCTGATAAAATCACAGCATCTGAAAGGCCACAAAAGACAAACAGAACTGATGTGTGTGGTTAAATACTTGCTCTGTTAGTAAGACCCCAAGTGTGCAACCTTGCAAAGCTTATTTGCAATTAAATTAGATGCCTTTCCTCATTCCCAACTGTTCTCTACTCTTCAGATTAGTGATGTCACCATAAACCATTCAGGTGACCTCCTGGACTCCAGCTGTCCCAGAAAGAGTTGAAGAACATTTGAAACTAGAAAAGGGATAATGGGCTTAAAAGATTCCCTAAACTCATCAGGGAATGCATGACACCATATATCAGGGGTCCTCAAACTACGGCCCGCGGGCCACATGCAAATACAAATATTGTATTTGTTCCCGTTTTGTTTTTTTTACTTCAAAATAAGATATGTGCAGTGTGCATAGGAATTTGTTCATAGTTTTTTTTAAACTATAGTCCGGCCCTCCAATGGTCTGAGGGACAGTGAACTGGCCCCTTGTTTAAAAAGTTTGAGGACCCCTGCCATATATACAGGGCGGGGCAAAAGTAGGGTTACAGTTGTTCATATGAGAAAATAATAATTAACAAATAATAACAGAAGAATAAACTCTGTGTTTCATGTACTCACAACTGTAAACTTACTTTGCCCCACCCTGTATTGGAAAGATTTTCCTTAAGGATTTCTGAATTAAAAGTTCAGCTGAGCCCTGAAACAGAATTCAGGACCTAAAGACTAACGGAAGGTGTGGATAGTTTCTTGAACCAAATCTGGAACAAGACTGTCCTTTCTCCACAATGCAGTCTGTCAGGTGGTTGAAATGAGGACTCTCCTGCATTTAGGTCCCTTTCAGATCTGAAATCCCATGATGCTCCCGAAGGGAACCCACGTGTTGCCACCCCGAAGCTGCTTTAAGGAAAACGGATGATAAGACTCAGAGATGGAGCCTTTGACCCGCCCTCCTTTCCTGCCCAAAAGAGTCAGACACAGAAATCTGCATCCGGAGGAAGCCATTAGCATGTTCACCTCAGCCTAATGTGCATCAGGTATGGTAATAGAGGGCTTCGGACAGTGGCCTGTGACCTAGATACACAGGCCATTGTCTCTGAGTCGCCTAGCAAGGACTTGCCTGCCATGGGTGTTCCACGCTTCCTCAATTACCTGTAAATTGCCCACTCTCACTTCTGAAATCTAAGGCCCCATGCCTCCTCTTTTCTCCTTTGTCCAAAATGTCTTAACTACCCAATGTATTTAAGTTCACTGTCTTGGGAACTGGCATGCTTATATGAATTCTCCATGTGCATGTATTAAAACTTGATTTTCTCCTATTAATCTGTCACTATTAATTTGATTATGAGCCCAGCCTAGAAGAACTTAGAAGATGGGAGAAAAGTGTTAATGTTTTTTAGCCTCCACACTTCTTAGCCAATGCAGGTGCCTGGCTAGAACTTGTTCACATACCAGAACCCTCACTTCTACTGTTACCTCTCTAGCAAACGCAGAGCACTGGGTATCACGCCTGTCTTGCCTATCCTCTCTCCTGCTGCCATTCCTCAAGCAGCTTCAAAATACCTCCTGGAACAAGGTGCCATTGAGCTCTTGCATTCACAAACAAGGCATCATCATTCCTGGACGTACCATCAACCCCGGAAGGTTCCGTGGCTATGCAGGACGGCGCTGATACCCAAGGCAGGACCGTGTAAATCTCTTCTGCTATCTGTGTGGGATGGCACAGCCTGGGAATCACAGCTGAAGCCTTTCCCAGACATGAATATATTGCTGATAGCCGATCAGAGTGTCTCAAACATGGAACAGGTTGGAAGGTATTACCATTCCACAGCCCGACACATTGCCAGTGGTCGGTGCCAAGTTCCAGGGAACCATCTGCCAAGTGTCATCCAGTTTAGCCAAATGAAGGAGGATGGAGCTCTGGGCCCAGTTCCATGCAGCAGCATCCAAAGTCCCCGAGTCATCACAAGCAGCAAGCTCTGACACTCGCCTGGACTCGGTGAGCAAATCTTTCCCTCCGCCCTGTGCTTTTGGAATTGACTGGGAATGGGGTATACTCTTGTCTGGGAGGGCCTGGCAATTTGACACAGGAACCTAACCATGAGGACCCACTTTCCTGGCCCTGCACTGTGATTCCATTAGAAATGTATCACCATTTAGTTCATTAACTCTCGCTTCTTGAGTAGCTACATCACAAATGCCCCAACTCTTGGCCCTAAAACTTGAGCAATCATACCTACACGATTTCAAAAAAGGAAAAATATACGTCACACAATGGGAAACAGAAGCTACTACAAAGGCTGGTGCATGAAAACCCCAAGAGAAGCATGAGGTTTTCTAAACACAGAGCTAGAGGAAAGGCAACTCCTCGCTGTTGGCCTGAGTTTCCCCAACTCACGCATACTCCACTTAACAACCTATAGTAAGAATCCACTTCAATGAGGCAACCTCTCCGGGCTGGCTTCTCATTTCCCTGATCATTTCAGTGCCACTGCGGAAAGCATTTGTCATGTGTTTACAGATAAATGCCCCGCCTCTCAACAAATAAGCATTTCCTGGGTGAATCCCCCTGAGAGTGCGCTCCAGAAAAGCAGTGCTTGCAAAACATCTCATGTTCATTTTTCAGAATTCAGAATGAAGTGACTAACCCCTGATATACAATAAAAATGATTAAATGCAAACACTACCAAGCCTCTGTAATAAATATTTTATACATTAATATGTTTCCAAAAGTCTTATTTCATTTTGCTGCTTTTCTGTATGGCATTCTTCCATTTTTTTGTACATGCAATGAAATAATCTTCCATTAAAATAAAGTAGGCATTTCTGGCCCATTTTAAATAAGCAAATGGATGATTATTGTGCTATTAATTTGCTATGTAGACTGTTTAAATTGCTAACTCTTTCCTCTGTCCATAATTAGAGATGGTTCATTCCTTTCCAAAGAAAATGCAAAATTTCCCACCAAAGTAAACTGCTTCCTCCCTCATGTCCAAGATATATAATCCAGCCCTGGTCAATGTGGCTCATTTGGTTGGCATCAACCCATGCATCAAAAGGTTGCTAGTTTGATTCCTGACCAGGTTGTAGGCTCTTGTCTCTCTATCTCTATCTCTCTTTCTCTATCTCTCTCTTCCTTTCTCTCTAAAATCAATAAAAAATATTTTAAAAAAGATATACAATCCAGGTACTCTGTCCTATGATTCATTTATAAAATAAGCTATAGCACTTTGATGAAAAGCATTCAGTACATTGCCTACTTAATGCTCATTCAATGTCAAAATGCACCAAAATTCCCTTCCCTCCTCTAGGAAAAATCACTGTGGGGTTCCCCTGAATACCTCGTACAGTAATGACAGGGCACCTGGTGACAGCAATGCTGCCTTCTCCTCGGACAGGCTTCAGTGTGCTTCCGCAGTCTCCTTTTCTCGTTTCCATTTGCTGTTTACCGAGAAGAGGAAAACTATCGCATTCCAGGGACTTCTCAGTAGACATGTTAT
Organism: Myotis brandtii; assembly: GCF_000412655.1. Taxonomy (NCBI): domain Eukaryota; kingdom Metazoa; phylum Chordata; class Mammalia; order Chiroptera; family Vespertilionidae; genus Myotis; species Myotis brandtii. Next base: position 9,216,350 of record NW_005371410.1, read on the forward strand.
AGACAGTTTAAGTTATTCATAATACCCTGACACAGCGTAGCAGACAGGAATCCTTTTCTAAACTACGAATAACTCTTTGGGATGGACCTTTTATGAAGGTTCTATAATGGTAGCCAAAGAGGCACCCATGGCCACTAGACACACACCTGGAAGTTCTGTTACGTGGGAAATATTGAGGGGAATAAAAAGGCAATGACGCTGTCCCTAGGGATCCTGCCGATGTGCAAAGTTCCTGACACTGTCATCACACAGAGGAAAGGAAAATGCTGCCTGTAGATTTCACAGTTCAAACACTGCCCTTTCCCCTCCCCTTTCCAGGGCTGCCTGCCTCCCCTCTCCTCATTGTGTATGTAAGAAAGATGTCAATACTTTACAGACTTAATTGGAAAGTTATAGAAAACCCTGTCAACTAGATTTGCAGAATCCTGACAGAAATCCTCAGACATGCAGCACTGGGGCAGGGACACAGGTGGCTCTGCACCTCACCCTCTCACCAGGCCTTTGCCTGAAGCCAAAAGCAGGTAAGGTGTGCAAGGGTGAGGGATTCCTCCAGGCACATCCTTCTTCTTATTCTGTTGCCCACAGACTTTCCTGACATTAGATAATGAGGCTAAAGCTCAGGGGGAGAAGTCACTACACAGTCACCACCTTCTAATTTGGACAGAAATGATCTGGAACGGGAGTGAGTGGCAGCAGAATCCCGCATCCTAGCGAAAGAGGTATTTCTCCTTACTGCAGCTAGGCACCTGCCCCCCACACCTACTGCCAGCCCCCTGGGGGCCCTAAGGGTGGACTCCAGCAACCTCCTTTCAGAAAGAGGTCCTTTCCATGAACCACATGTGGGACAAGTCTCTGCATCGCACAGTGAAAAGCTATCAGCAAGCTACGAATCAGCCCGCTTCTGTCGTGGCCTGTGTGCAAAAGGTGGTAGAGACGCCCTCCATGCAGCTCAGGTGCCCTTGCTAACCTCCATCAGCTCTCGCCCCCCTGCCCCCAGAATTAGAGTCATTCTCCATGAGACTGTCACATGTATCCTTCCAAAAAGCAAATATGATCACGTGCTATTCCTCATCTACAATATGAAGCACCCAGGATCCTTGAGGATATGGGTCCTGCCTACCTCCACGTGTCCTCACATGCTGACCTAATCTCAGCCATGCCAAGTTGCTTGGGACCTCAGGGCCTCTCTAGAGTTACTTCCCCTGAATGCTACTTTGTCTGCCCAATACATCCTTTCCTAATACATTTGTTCGAGTTACTCCAACTCATTCTTCCTACACTAGAGCAGGAGCCCCCCTCCTAGAAACTGTGCAGAGCTAGGTGCCACCCTCACTCATTGTGTTGTTTGCAATGAAGAAAATACTTAGGGCAGCTCCTTAGGAGACCCTCCGACAGTCTAGAGCAGGGGTGGGCAACCTTTTTGTGAGTGCATGCCAAAACCAGCAAAATCTCTGACTCAAAATTCTTCTGCGTGCCAACCCTAATTTTTTGAGAACATGTTACGCCTACTTGATATCTCTTAAGGTGTACGTATGTGAAGAACCTTGAAGAAATAATAAAATTCATT
>NW_005371410.1:9218283-9239395 GCF_000412655.1 Myotis brandtii
AATTGTAAATAGAAGATTATAAGAGAGGGTTTCGCGTGCCAGCAAAAGTTACTGGCGTGCCATGTTTGGCATGCGTGCCAGGGGTTGCCCACCCCTGGTCTAGAGCCTCATTTTATTCATGTTAGCATTTCCTATGCTGAGCAGAGGTCTTGTACTTAGACCGTGCTTTTACAAATGTTAGCTGAAAGAATAAGAATGACTGAACTAATGAAGATAGGAATTCGGTCAAGAATTCCTTCCAGAAAATTCTAAATGTAATATATGAAGCAATCTATATAATAAAAGTCTAAGCAACCATAACAGCAGAATGACCAGAATGACCGGTCGCTATGATGCGCATTGACCACCAGGGGGCAGATGTTTAATGCAGGAGCTGCCCTCTGGTGGTCAGTGCGCTCCTACAGGGGGAGCACCACTCAGCCAGAAGCTGGCTCATGGCTGGCGAGTGCAGCAGTGGTGGCGGGAGCCTCTCCCACCTCCATGGAAGCATTAAGGAGCAGCTAGTTGAGTGGTAAGGAGCAGTGAGCAGGCAAGCGGTAAGGAGCAAGGGGTCCCAGACTGCGAGAGGGATGTCTAACTGCTGGCTTAGGCCCGCTCCTCATGGGAGCGGGCCTAAGCTGGCAGGCGAACATCCCCCAAGGGGTCCTGGACTGCGAGAGGGTGCAGGTGGGGCTGAGGGATGCCCCCCCCCCGCCATGCATGAATTTCATGCACCGGGCCTCTAGTCATATATAGAAAGTCAAATTTTGAGCACTACCCTATGACTACCCTATAAGCCATGTAAGTTTTTTATGCTTCTGTCTCCCATGTCAAATGGAGAGATTGGTTAAATAATCTCTAGAGAACTGTTTTCAGCTCTAAAGTTCGTTGGTGCCATGATTCTATGTTAATGCAGAATTGAGAAGAAAAGGGGCTTGATTTAAAGCAGGCGAGATCTAGTTGGTCAGAAGAAAGAACATCTTAACAAGGAAGAAAAGAGATGTTTGGGGGTTTTTGTTCCTAGAATTTTCAGGAGTAAGACAACCATCTGCTTTACATGGTTTAATCATGACCCCCAAATAAGGGGCCATACAAGATGATTGTTCAATTTTACTTCCTTTCCTCCTTCCCAGCACTGACTACAAGCTGGACACAAAGTCAGTTGCTAAAGCAGAGGATGCTTGCCTAAGTGATCACTACTTTGCATGTACAATCCAGATGTATATTATCCTTCAAGTTAAAATACAATCACCAAGACTTAAAAACAACACCTTGCCATTCTCACCAGCCATCCCCAAAGCTGTGTACCATGCAAGAGCCAGTAAGCAAATAAAATCACCATAGAATTAGAATAAATGCCTAGGTCCATAACCTTGTTACCTGATCTGGGCATATTCCTGGGAATAATTCTACATTTACACCCACAATTTCCAGTAGTTAAAAAAAAAAAGAATGAGTTTCCAAATTTACTAATAGGAATATTAAACAAGACACTTATAGAGAATGAAAAAACATCATAAGGCTGCCCATAAGATTAATTTTTCCAACTCATTGTATGACAAATCTTTTTTTTCTCCCTTTTTAGCAAAAACTAGAGCTACAAAAGACACTGAAACAAAGGACACATTTACTTAGAAGGTTCACAATGAACTTTTGCCTCCTGTTTCCCCGAAATGAGAATTTACATTTTGTTTGCTACAAACTAAATTGTGTTCCCTCAAAATTCCTATGTTGAGTCCCTAACCCCTAATGTGCAAAGTTTTAACAGCTCTTGATGTTTTAAGTGGAAAATCAACTGCTTAGGTTTACACAATAATTGACATATATTGCAGGTATCTACAAAGTATCTATTACTTTTAATCCCAGGTGTTTAAATGGAAATGGTAGGAATCTATTCCATTCAAAGCTCTTCTTGCTCTTTGGTATTTTATGCTCACATTTTCTTTGGAAATCTGAATAGTAGCAACATTCTACCTCTTAAGAGACTTTCCAGGACTCTTAAGAATCAGCCTTCAGGTGGCCTTTTCTAGGAACTCATCAGCACCACCACCCAGACTGGCCTTGGACACTGCCCGTGACCCTGCAGCCACTACAGTCAAAATCCTGCTGCCCCACCCGCAGATCTGCAGACCCTAAGACATCCACCTCCAAGGGTGCATGGCTCCCCCAGCAGTAAGTGCGCTTCCCCCTCCCCAGCTGCTGATCTCTGGATACCTCAGTTGCACCTCCTGATCCCACGCCCCACAGGCCTCTCTTGGGTGCTGCAGTGAGCCCCCGCTGGGCATGCTCTTATCCAAACAAGAATGCATAGCCCCGGCAGTAGAAATTCCTAACTCCCCCTTCTCGGCTGCCTGCCCACAGACACATGGGTCACGTGGCTTCAGTGCCAGGGCCCCTCTTAGTGCATGAGTGTGCCACCCTGGCAAATGGACCCCAGGTGCCTCTGTGATCTGCCACTGGGCGCGCGAATCCAATCAAGGACACAAGGCCCTGGCAGCAAAAACTGAGTCTTCCCACTCCACAGCTACCGAACTCCAGATACCACAGTTGCGCTTTTCCAATATGCAGGCCTCCTGAATCCACCGCCCCAAAGGCAGCTCTTGGGTGCCTCTGTGAGCCCCCACTGGGTGCGCTTGTATCCAAACAAGGACGCACAGCCCTGGCAGTAGAAATTCAGACTTCCCCCACTCCTGGCTGCCTGCCCACAGACACCTCAGTCACGCAGCTTCAGTGCAAGGGCCATCTGAGTGCACCGCCCTGGTAAAACGGCTCCTGGATGCCTCTGTAAGCCACTGCTGGGCACATGCAAATGCAACCAAGAACGCAAGGCCCTGGCAGCAAAAACTGAGTCTTCCTCCTCCACAGCTGCTGACCGCCGGACACCACATCACGTCTTTCCAGTGTGCAGGCCTCCTGAGCCCCACCACCCCAACAGGTGGATCCTGGGTGCCTCTGTGAGCCCCCGCTGAGCACATGCAAATTCAACCAAGGGCACAAGGCAGCAAAAATTGGGACTTCCCCCTCCCCAGCTGCTGACCTCCGGACACTGCAGTTGTGCCTTTCCAAAATGCAGTCCTACTAAGCCTGCTGCCCCCAAAGGCAGCTCCGGGGTGCCTTTTTGAGCCCCCACTGGGCACGCTTGTATCCAAACAAGGGCGCATGGCCCCAGTAGTAGAAATTCGGACTTCCCCCTCCTGAGCTGCCTACCCAGACACTGCAGTTGCATGGTTTCAGCACGCAGGCTCCCTGAGACCGCCAACCCAGCAGGCAACTCCCAGGTGCCTCTGTGAGCTGCCATTAGGTGCACTCGTATCCAACCAAGGGAGCAAGGCCCCAGGAGCAGAAATTCGGACTTCTGCCTCCTTGGCTGCTGACCTCCAGTCACTGCAGTCGCACTGATCCAGCGCGCAAGCCCCCTGAGCCCGTTTCCCTGCCAGGAGGCCCTTGGGTGCTTCTCTGAGCTGCTGCAAGGCACAACCCCAGCTACTGGTATCCAGACCCCGCAGTAGCGCTGCTCCAGCACACAGGCCCCTGAGCCCACTGCCCCAGCAGACAGCTCCTGGGTGCCTCTGTAAGCAGCCACTGAAAGCACATATCCAACCAAGGGCGCACATCCCCCGAAACAGAAATTGGGACTTCTCCCTCCACAGGGCCGGTGGCACACCACAATCACCCTGATCCAGCATGTGGGCCCCACGAGCACACACACCCCTTGCAGACAGCTCCTGGGACCCTCTGTGAGCTACCTCTGGATGTGTGCCTCTCCAACCAAGGGCATATGGCTCCTTCAGCAGGATCCGCGACATCCCCCTCCCGGCTACCGACCTCTGGACAGCTTGGTGAGTTGCTGATGACTTGCCTCCCTGGACAAGGTCACATTGTTTCAGTCACAGACTCCAAGATTCCCACATCCCCAGCTGCTGGATCCTGAACCCCCTCATGATTCAGAGAGAGAAATCACTGGCTAGAGTCCCTCTGCCTCAACCACAGACTACAAGACACCGGCCCCCGACTGTCATGGGCTCTGGGCCCCTCGTAGTGAGGTACAGAGTGATGCTAATCCAGCAAAAGTCACACCACACCAGCCAGTCACAGTACCTGACCTCAGGCTCCAAGACTCCTTCCTCCCAGGCCGTGGATTCTGGGAACCCACAGTGAGCACATACCAGTGAGACCTCTGACAACCTTTTCCACAAGAGCTGGAACCATGATCACATCCAAAATAGCTTGCACAACGAAGCCGGGGGTGAGTCACATTGCCAATCCGTGACGAGAATTCATCCACAAATAAGAAACTAACATTCAAGATCCAACCACATCAAGAGAACCCAAATAGGTCAAGTAGGGAGTTCCACTAGATCACCAAGCCCAGGAGACCTGAGAGACCACACCACTAGCACCACCCCCAAAAGAACCTGGGTAGCAAAGCAGTTGGGTCTAAGACACAGAAACAACTAAAATGTTACAGTAAAAAATGGGGAGACAAAAACAATTCCCAATTAAAATGTAGTAAAAAATGGGGAGACAAAAAACAATTCCCAAAGGAAAGAAAAAGGGGAATCACCATAAAGGAAATTACATGAAATGGAGGCAAGTAACATGTCAGAGAAAGAATTTAGAGTAATGGTTATAAGGATGCTCAAACCACTGGATGACAAATACAACTCAATGAGAATTATAGGGAGCTGAATGAGAATGTCACCAACATGAAAAGGAACCAAGAAAAAATGCAGAATGACATAGCTGCAATAAAGAACACAATGGAAGGCTTAAACAGTAGACTAGAAGAGGCTCAGGACAGCATCAGCGAATTAGAAGACAAGGTAGGAAAAAACACACAAACACAGAAGCAACTGGAAAGAAATCTTAAAAAGCAGGAGAACCTAAGAGAGCTTTGGGACAACATGAAACGAAACAACATCTGCATAATAGGGGTACCAGGAGAAGAGGAAGTGAAGCAAGGAATAGAAAATCTGTTTGGAGAAACAATGACAGAAAACTTCCCTGATGCTGGCAAGAAAAAAACTAAACAAACCACAAGTCCAAGAAACACATAGAGTCCCAAACAAGATGAACCCAAAAAGACCAACACCAAGACACATCATAATTAAATTGGAAACCATCAATGACAAAGGAAGAATCTTAAAGGCTGCCAGAGAGAGACAGAAAGTTACCTACACGGTATCTCCCATTAGAATATCAACTGATTTCTCAACAGAAACACACCAGGCCAGAATGGAATGGAATGAAATATACAAAGTGATGCAAAGCAAGGGACTGAATCCAAGAATACTATACTCAGCAAAGCTATCATTCAAAATTGAGGGTGGAATCAGGAGCTTCACAGACAAAAAAGGGCTAAGGAAGTTTATTATCTTCAAGCCAGCAATGCAAGAAAGCTAAAGGGACCATTGTAAAAAGAAGAAACAGAAAGTTAAGAAGGCACACAACCATAAAGAATAAAAATGGCGACAAACAAGTACTTATCAATAATAACATTAAATGTAAATGGATTAAATGCTCCAATTAAAGACAAAGGGTAGCTGAATGGATAAGAAAACATGACCCATATATTTGCTGTCTTCAAGAGAACAACCTCAGAACAAAGGATTCACACAGACTGATAGTGTATGGATGGAAAAAAATGTTTCACTCAAATGAAAATGAGAAAAAAAGCTGTGGTTGCAATACTTATATCTGACAAAATAGAACTGAAAGTAAAGACCATAACAAGAGATAAGGAGGGCCACTTCATAATACTAAAGGGAGCAATTCAACAAGAAGCTATAACTCTGATAAACATATATGCACCCAATACAGGAGCACCCAAATACATAAAACAACTTCTGAAAGATATCAAGGGAGGGATTGACAGCAATACAATCATACTAGGGAACTTTAATATCCCACTGACACCACTGGGTAAATCCTCTAAACAAAAAATCAGCAAAGACATTGCAATCCTAAATGAATCACAGCTCCTAGGGCAACGGAAACTAAAGAGAAAATTAAAAAATGGGACTACATCAAAATAAAAAGCTTCTGCACAGCAAAAGAAACCATCAACAAAACAATAAGAAAGTCCACTGCATGGGAGAACATATTTGCCAATGTTATCTCTGATAAGGGTTTAATCTCCAGCATTTACAGGGAACTCATACAACTTAACAAAAGGAAGATAAACAACCCAATCAAAAAATGAGCAAGGGACCTAAATAGATACTTTTCAAAAAAGGACATAAGGAAGACCAAGAGACATATGAAAACATGCTCAAAGTCACTAATCATCCGAGAGATGAAAATCAAAACAATAAGGTACCATCTCACACTTGTCATTTGTTGATTTGTTGATGAGAGCCATTCTGACAAGTGCTGACGAGGATGCGGAGAAAAGGGAACCCTAGTGCACTGCTGGTGGGAATGCAGGCTGGTGCAGCCACTGTGGAGAACAGTATGGCATTTCATAAAAAAACTAAAAATGGAACTCCCATTTGACCCAGTGATCCCACTTCCAGGAATATATCCCAAGAAACTAGAAACCCCAACCAGAAAGGATATATGCACCCCTATGTTCATAGCAGCACAATTTACAATAGCTAAGATTTGGAAACAGCCTAAGTGCCCATCAGCAGATGAGTGGATTAAAAAACTGTGGTACATCTACACAATGGAATACTACATTGCTGTAAAAAGGAAGGAACTCCTACCATTTGCAACAGCATGGATAGAGCTGGAGAGCATCATGCTAAGCGAAATAAGCCAGTCAGAGAAAGTTAAATATCACATGATCTCACTAATTTGTGGATTATAATGAACAACATAAAGTGATGAACAAAAACAGATCCAGAGACAGAGAAGCATTCATCAGATGCTCAAACCTCAGAGGGAAGGTCGGGGAGGGTGGAGGTAAGGGGGAGAGAGAAACCAAAGAACTTGTATGCATGCATATAAGCATAACCAATGGACACAGACACCAGGGGGGTGAGAGCATGAATAGGGGGCAATGGGGAGATAAGGACACATCTGTAATACCTATGTAATACCTTAATCAATAAAAAAATAAAAAATAAAAAAAAACTTTGGAGGACATGTTTCCTCCTCTATTTTCTGAAGAAGAAAAAAAGAATCAGCCTTCTGCCTTGTCTGGGTGGCTCAGTTGGTTAGAGCATGCATCATCCCTTGCATATGGGAGGTAACTGATCGATGTTTCTCTCACCTCAATGTCACTCTCTCTTCCTCTCTCTCTGAAATCAATAAAAACATACTTTCGGGTGAAGATTTTTAAAAAATCAGCCTTGAAAGATATCTAGTGAAGTAATAGGAGAGTAAAACTAATTATTTTAGGTACTGTTCTTTGTTATCAAATTATGAAATTATAGGAATACTTAACAAAATGATGATAACTGTACACAATTCCTATAGTGTTGTCAACTTCCAATCACTGAGCTACATCATCCAACCTTTCTGGATCCTACCATTAATTCGTGTAATGAACAGGTCAAATCCACCAACCCAGCCTGACACAAACAGACGTATACATTTACCCGCCAAAATTTTAATAATTCCTTCAGTGGAATGAAAACAGGTGAGGCAGATCTGACAGGTTGTTTCTGCACAAAATGAAATCTGACACTCACTTAGCCTGACAGTGCCATTACTGTGGGAGCATTTAGCAGACAAGATTCCTCACAGCAGTCCCACTGACAGATATGCATACTCCCTGTCGAGTATAAAATAAAAATCACCAGCAAAGCCAGTGTGGAAGGAAAATATAATAGTGCTATTTATGGTAATGAATCATCTGAACTAACCCAAGGGAATGAATGGGTGTTAACTCCATCACTGTACCCACAGTCAGCCTAACAGTAGCATACCCTCATTAAAATAAAAATGACTCTCTTTCCCAGTACTTTGTTAGTGAGGGGGGAGGGTGGTGCCAATGGGAGGAGTGAGACAGCACCATTAAACATAAGGAGATTTTCCAATCACAAGCTTAGATGATGAGAACGGAACATAACCCTGGGGTTGGAGCTGCTGGTGAGGGAAAGCGCCACACTCTACTCTGGCGAGCACGGTCTGTGATGGATTTGATGAATCATTAATACCTATTAGCAAAGGCAGATTTACTGCCGGGATAATGAAGCTTAAGCTTTAGGGCTCTCACTTGCCTGGGCCTCTTCCAAGGACTTGGGAGGAGCAATAACAATGTGTGCACACAGACTTACATTTTTGGAAATTCTGCAGAACTGCGATCTATTACCACTACCATTAAGAGTGCTTCCTTCTACTCCAATATTTCCTCCTTTTATACCCTGTCCAACACAGACACCTGCCAGGTGGTGTAGTAACATCTATGGGCATTCTGGCACCCAGCTAAGGAGCAGCTGAATTGGAAGTACATTTAGTTGGGAGTTAGCAATACACGTTTCTGTGCTTCCACGTGAGGCAGGTCATGGCAAGGGGTCCTACTAGAGAAATGTCTTCCAGGTACAACTCTGCCACACACAGTCCCAATTCCCATGTCATGACCTGGAGACGCAAGGTCAGAGATCGCAAAATAAATGTGGCCCATATTTCCCTGCACCATAAAAGGAATGGAGTGGGGAAGGAGAAAACAAGGCTTGAAATAAATGTTCAGAACCGGAAATCAGTCTACGGAAAAATCTTCCAAATCTTACAGAAAGAAATTTACAGTGAAAGACATGTGATTGAGTTTCCTTAATTTGACAGCAATGCTAAAAAATGTATATGACATTACTAATAAACTCTAAAATGCGGCTACACTAGCAATAAATACAAAGTCTAATCAACGTCAGTAGAGGGAAGACAATGAACTTTCTAAGCTCTCTGTAGGAAATATTACAAAAATTACTGTCATATCAAGTAATAAAAGACTCTACAGCCAAAAATGATTTTCAAAAAATGAAGGCAATTCATTAAAATATTACATAATTTTTATGAGTATTATAAGATAATGGTGGTATTTAGCAGTTGTTTTAAAATCTAAAATTTGTTGTGATTTCTTTTCTCCTTCTAAATACTTCATTTGAAGTTAATCTTTTGTTTTTCTTTAAGAGGTCCTCCAAAATTTTATGTTTCAGGTCCCACAAAACCAGGATCTGCCACTGCATATTAGATCTTTGTCTTCAACATTCCATAGGATAATTAAATATCATTCCTGATATGTATGTGACAGCCACAGACACTTAGAAACTTAGTGTTAGCCTGAATAGCTTGTGTAAATCTTCCAAAAATGTTGAATACATTAACCTGATATGTAGTAAAAGCATAATCTAATGTAAGATTTCTTTAATTTGTATATAACACTTCAAGGACATCATTTAACCATCATACAAAAGAGTCAAAATAGAATGAGGTTTATCCTGAAATTGATTTTTAGGAAAATTGTTGATGTAGGTTTTCTGAGCCTAACAAACTTCCCACCAAACATCAAAGCTCTAACACCACTACCCATTTAGCCCGTTTCCCTAAACTATGTTCAAGGAGAAAGTTCCGATATTTCTAAATCCTGCTAGTTAGAAGCTTATATTGTCACTGAAATTTGCTTGGGGAGGTGAGGCAGTTCAAATTAATCCTGAATTACAATGGATCCCACCCTCGCGTGTGCCTAGTGAAATCCAAGTCTATTTGGTTGTCTTCCAAGGTCAACTATGTAAAACATAACCAGTTTTATGCTCCATGGGGGCTGCGAACACTCAATAAACCTGCTCAAAAGCCCCCTGAGCTCACACTGGGGGTGCCAACATGCCCGAGCCATGCTGGCATCTCATATCCATCCCATCTGGTCCCGCTCAGAATGAACGCGAGGGTCTGTGCACTTTAATGAATACACCAATTACTTTTTTGAGGAAGAATCAAAAACTGAATGAAACAAAAGATAGTGAAAATAATTTCAGTGTGCGCCTTGTGTAAAAAGGCAACCAGCACTTGATACACTGTTTCCCAATAGGTTTAATTAATCTTGTCACAGATCAGAATTTTTGCTTAAAAAAAAAAAAAGATCAGAAATAGCAGTACTTGGTGGTTAAAGATCTGCCCAGGGAGCTGGCTGGTGCCTGTTCTGGAGCCTTGGCCAGGGTTGGTGAGAACTGGGGAACTGGCAGGGAAGTGGGGTCTGGGGGAGGGGGGAGGGAGGAGGAGGAGTTAATCTCTATTTTTAGGGCCTGCGAAAATTGTTCCATTTTAGAACAGCTTCAGCTACTCAGTTGGAAATACCACAAACCAAGCCTATAAGCGTACTTCATTGTCCGTAATTGCATACTACACTATCTCTACATTGCACATTAAAAAGATAATGAGGCTGTCCTCATGTGTGCGAGCACACGGAGATTTACAAATAGAAAAATCTTCAAAGATCCTGTTCTCGGCTACTCACTTTTTATTTAAAGCAAACAATGCTCTAGCCCCCTTTAATGGTAATGATCTTTGTCCTAGTCTTCATATAACAAGAGCAGAGAATTCCTAATGCACTGCTAATGTGTCTTAAACATCCTCATATGTACAACTGGCTAACGGTCTTTCCTAATGAGGAGACGTAACTAAGGTTCAGGACAGCAGCAGCCAGAGAGGCAAAGGGACAGAGAAGCCTGAGTAACAAGGAACCAGGAAGCTGCTTTACCCACTGAAGACTCTCAGTAAAAATTCAAAGCCATGAAGGATAAATTGTAAGTGTCAAGGCTTTCTTCATTTAATATGAATTATGGCTAATCCTTACTGGTAGCTGTGTTAGTAGAACTGTTCTCCACAGGAGAGAATGCTCTAGTAAACTGGTTCAATTCCAGGCAACTCTGACACTTCTGGCATCAGAAGGACAACTCTTCTTTCTATAGCTTATCTTTCCCTTCTCTCAATGCTTCCTTTCTCTTTGCCCCTCTTCCTACTTCTTAAGGCTTGGGAGTGCCAGCAGTATCCAGGAGCACTGCCTGCCCCTCCCCTCCCCACTGGTTCTTTAAGTCATAGTGGTTTATACTATGGAGAAAAATAAAGGTTAAAGGTAAGGGGCAGAGGTCATGCTAGGATCCGGAGGTTATTATTGTGTTATTTTACATAGGCAAGTCCAGGAAGGCCTCCTTAAAGAGGTGGCATGGTACCAGAGATCTAATTTAGGGCCCAACCATGCAAAGATGAAAGACAAAGGGAACAGCACAAGCAAAGGCCCTGAGGCAAGAGCCTACTGGGTGTGACTGAAGAGACGGCATGCAAGGCCGGCCTAGAGGGGTGGCAGAGAGGTAAAGTGTGTTGGGAGGTGAAGTCAGAGAGAAGGCAGGAGCCAGACCACAGAGGGTCTGCCTTTTCAGTCCTTTAAGAACTGAAATAAGGGAAGCAACGAGGAGGGCTGTGAACAGTCGAACAGATGCACAGACGCGTGCTACAGTGACAGGACCTCAGTGGTTGCTGTGTGAAGAATGGATTCTCAGGAGCAAGAACACACACATGCAGGGAGATCAGTTTGGAAGCCACTGCCAATAACCCAGGAGAGAAATGATGGTGATTTAGAACAGAGTGCTCGTAGGGTAGGTGTGGAAGGTGGATGGATCCTGAATGTTTTTGAAAACAGAGCCAATAGGATTCAATTTCGGATATGAAATTTCAAAGTAAGACAGGATGTGAGCAAGACAAGGGTGACTCCTAGGTTCCTGGTAAAGAAGAGATGGCTTTACTAGCTACAAAGACTGGCCAGGCAGCCAGAGGAGCAGGTTTGGGGGGAAAGGGGATAGTAAACGTTTAGGTTTTGGACATGGTAACTTTGAAAACTGATTGGATATTCAAGAAGAAATATCAAACAGGCAGGTAGATCAAGACTCTGGAGTTCTGGAGGGAGAGTAGAGATGATATTAAGACGGTATGAACACTGTGAAAACTGGATAAAACCACCTTGGGAGTGAGTGGAAATAGAAAAGGGGAGAGGGGCAAGCACTGAAACCCTGGGCAGTCCATGTTACGTGTAAGTTGGGGAAGATGAAAAGAAATCAGGAAAGGGGTCTGGGAAGGAGCCGTCATATTTTATCCTATTTGCCCCACTGTAAGGGAGGATGAATCCGTTCTCAGTTCCCAAGAGCCACGCTTTCTATAGTAGGAAGAAGGCTGCTCAAGTGTCTAACGGCCCACTTATCTCACATTCTGACACACGCTCCTCCTGTAAGGCGACACAGACTCACATTCTTAAGAACACACACGCCCCCTCACATCCAGGTTGCACCTCCCAGGACCAGCCCATTACACAGCTCGAGTGCAAACTTAGGAGAACACACTAGGGATGACACCGGCCAGGGCTCTATGGAGCCAAGAGCGACCTCGGAGCATCACTCCCCTCACCTGAGATCGCAGGCAGAGTGGGGGAAGGGAATGGGACACTCACTATGAATTTCAAGGTCCTGTCCTGACCCAATTGCACAGAATGTTTTCCCAAAGGGGATAAACCCCAAAAGTAAATGATTCTTCTACTTGTCTCCAAACATTCAAGTTGTAAAGAATTTATTTCTTAATTGAATCTTAGCACTTAAACAGAAACTAGCAAAATGTAGAAGCGCTCCTTTCAGTGTGTGGGAGTGTCAGACAAAGAGCTCCGGGACATCAGCTTCTCTGGGCACCAGGACATGAGCCATCCTGGGGGCTGCGCTCCCTGGAGGACCTCCTGCCTCCGGATTCTACTGCACCACGTTTCTAGCGTTTCTACAGGACGCCTTGTGCCTGGGAAAGGTCAAGTCCCCGGCTCTCCAATTAAGTACTTTCACTTGCTTTGTGCTGCTTGCACTATTTCCAGGGCTGTTCTGAACTACGCATTCATCTGGTCCCCGCTGGTCTCTTTGTTAATCAAGGCTTTAAGTGGTCTCGAAAAAAATGTTCTCTGAGGCGCCTCTTATTTTCCAAGCAACGAAATTGAAGCCTTATAACTACAGCTCTGCCAAAGTAATGGAATGACCCAGTCAGGGAAGAAGCGGGCACACCAAATGTCCTGTTTGGAGACACACGGCCAAGTACTTAAAATTTTTTTGTGAGCTGCTGTGCTGGCATCGCATGGACATTCTCTGTGCCTGGAGCCTGCCTGTGATGACAATGCTGAGACGAGGGAGACAGCAATGCCCTCCTGCCTTAACCTTATTTCAAACATGAGGTGTGACTCTGCTGCTGTCTCTCACAGACACAACTGGCCCTAGTTACCAGATACCGCAGAGAATTTAATGAACCCTCAGCAATGTGTGGATTGTTTATCGATGGCCACCGCTGGAGAGGAGCATCTCCCAGGGAGATGAAGAACGCTCTTGATTACCTGGGGCACTTGAGTGGCACCAGTTTATCCAGCAGGACCTAATCGCCTCATCCTAGCCTTCTCAGGCAGGAAAACCCTTAGAAGCCAGGAAGCTGGGTGAAAGCCAACTTTGTATTAGAGAGATTTCTAGCAATTAGTTATAGAAAAGAGCGGAACAAGTCTTTATGAGCAAACCTTATTATTCTGCTTGAAATAAATTCCCAGAATATGCTGCCCTCCTATTCATAATTTTTTAAAATCCAAAATCAACATTAAGTTAATTCTGCATAACCCACCCTTCAGTTATCTGAACCTCAATCAAGACTTAAGTAAAAAAAAAAAAAAGGAAAAGTTGTCTCATTTGTGAGGACATGGATGACCTTGAGGGTATTATGCTAAGAGAAATAAGTCAGTCAGAGAAAGAGAAATATCATATGATTGCCCTAGCCGGTTTGGCTCAGTGGATAGAGCATCAGCCTGCAGACTGAAGGGTCCCGGGTTTGATTCCGGTCAAAGGCACATGCCCGGGTTGTGGGCTTGATCCCCAGTGGGGGGCATGCCGGAGGCAACCAATCAATGAGTCTCTCTCATCACTGATGTTTCTATCTCTCTCCCTTCTCTTCTGAAATCAATAAAAATATATTTTTTTAAAAAAAGAAATATCATATGATCTCACTTATATGTGCAATCTAAAAAAAAGGCTCATAGATACATAGAACAGACTAGTGCTTGCTAGAGGCTGGGGGTGGAGGGTAAGCAAAATGGGTGAAAGGTATGTAAGAGCCTCCAAATTATGGCCAAACCTACCATAATCCCAGTTGCTTTTTCCTGTGACTGCTCTACCCCTAGCCCTTGCTTCTGCCAGACACGTGACCACATACACTGTGCCCTTTCCCACCTCGTTTCTGCCCACTGCTTCTGCCCTTCGTGTACCCTCACCCCCACCCCCCCTTTCACTATCCCATCATTTGGATTCACCTTATGATGTAGGGTTCCCTTTAAATACTGCCTCCTTAATAAAACTTTCCTAATCTCCTCATTGAAAACACTGCCTTCCTATCTTGGACGCCCATAGTACTTTGCATCTCATTTGTGTCATCCATCACATTCTGGGTTGCATTTTTATTTATTTACTAGAGGCGGCCCAATGCAAATTCGTGCAAGGGGCTCAGCCCTCGCAGTCTCGGCAGCTGCCCTCAGCCCTCGCAGCCCTGGCTTCGTCCAGAAGGTTGTCGGCAGGTTGTTAAGCTATCTGGTCTAATTAGCATATTAACACTTTTATTATTATAGATGCCTTGTCACTATCTCCCTTATGCACACATACGATAATATGATACTATAAGCTCTCTAAAGAATTGAGTCTTAAGTTTATGCTTCCAGAGTGTACATTTCATAGCACCTTGCAAATGGAGGGCATTTATTAATTGTGTGTACACTGAGGAAAATCAAACTGAGGTCTATATGGTAACTTCTAAGGTCCTGGGTGTACCTCTCATTGGAGGTATTCTGCATGGATAGTATTGGGAGGGCGGTACTAGGTGGACTTCAATTCATGTTCCCCTGTGAGCAAACTCTCTCCTTTTCCTTCTCAAACATTCCTGACACGTGGAGTCTGTCTGAGATTACTACCAGTTATTTTTTAAATGCTCCAGCACAAAAGAAAAAATAAATGGCATTCACCCAGCAACACTTTACAAGTGCCTGATTTTTTTTTTAACAACCAGTGTCTGGTCTTTTTCAATCTTTTCTGATAATTCTACAGAGCTGTTCCCTCTTTTAGCAACTTCCAAAGTCACCAAATGTACGTGGCAGTCACTCCCACAGCTTAGGCATTGGGCCAGAAGGCCCCCGGTCATCGGGCTGGGCAGGAGAGTCACATCCAGCCAAATCGTACCTAAGTCAACTGTATGGCTCTTAAATCAGGATAGAAATGCCCTGCCCTACTTTGAATTTTCAAAGTGAGCACTGAAGGCCTAATCCTCTAAAAAAATATCTGACTTAGTACTGCAAATGAATTCTGATGGGTGTAATTCATTCCCTCCTTATGCATGAGTTATTTTAGTCAACCACCTTGTAACTGAATTTTCTTTAGGCAATTCACAGCGAGGCTGACTGACAGGTGTTAAACTGATAACACTGATCAATAGGTCACCTAGGACACCCTGTGGCCACTTAATAAATAGTAACAATTAGCAGGTGCCTGATATCTGAAAGATATTCTCAATTAATTTTCACAAACAGTCCTACAGGTACCTTGACTCTGCTTAGAAAGTTCTGTAGACAATTCCACCCAGCAGCCTGGTTCTAGGTTCCCACAAAAACAGCACAATAATAAACGCACAATGATACCATTCACCCAGATGCTAAAGGCCGCCTCTCTTTCTTGATTCCTTCCCACCCACATGTTGTCATTCTGATACATCATTTGCATGGAGACTGATATGCTTTACTCCTTAGACATAACTATGATCATTACTACTGTGAATATCTAATCCCCTCTCTTCCACACTTCCACATGATACATTTCTCTCATTGACACCACTACTAACCAACCACCCCCACCCCCAGGTACAGGGAGATAGCATCACTATTTCTCTGCTTTAGTTTCACCCGTCACTCCTAATTTGTACTTTTCTCAAAATGCCATCTCCAATCCTCACTTCTGCAAGTGATCCTGCATTTCCAACTGCCCGTTGGACATTTCCTAACTAATACCCCAGACTAAACGTAAAATAAAAGCTGCACAGCAACACCAAAGAGACCGCTGGGCCCCTCTGAGAGTTTACTAAGGGTGTTTTATGAGCTGCGAACAGGAGCGAGGCATTAATCCTTTCATAGTCATCAAATTCAACAGCCCTCATCATTCATTCAAATACCTGCACAACTGCTCCAGCTAACTCCCTAACTCCTGCCTGCTAAGAGGAAAAACACACCTAAACTACACATTGACATACTTACATATACATGTACATGTGATGGGTATATATGTATAGATGTAGGTAAGTGTATGTGAACCTCCTCCTTGAGCAGAGTTGGGGGGAATAAGTTAGGAGTAAATGTGGCACATTCTTTTAATACCCAAATGTACCAATCTGTGCTTAGAGCTTTCACAGCCAACATTTGCTTGGATGGGCACACAACTAGTTACATCTGTCCTTTGTTCTGCCAACTTTGTCCCAAAAATACAATGTGCAGAGGCATTTTAATTGACATGGCAAACGATCTCAGCACTGGCATCACCATTCTTTCCAACCAGAAACTTCAAAGTCTTCCCTGACAGCTTCCTCTTCTGACCTCTGTGGCAACCCAGCAATAAGTCCTGTCAATCTTTGCTCTGAGACATTTCAGACCCATCCACTTCTCTACATCGCCACCACTATCCTGAACCAAGCCACCTCCTCCCCAGCTTAGAACACAGCCTCCTAACTGGTCTCCCTTCATTCACTCTGACCTTTCTTCAATCTACTTTTTACCCTACATCCAAGCTGATCCCTTTGTTAAACACACCCAATCCCCTCTCCACCCCACCCTGTGATTGCCCCTCCCTCCAACTCCACTGATTTTAGAATGAGACAAAACCCCATACATACAATGGTTCATGAGAACCGGCCTTACCTTCCTCTCCAGCCTCATCCAATACCAGGAGCTCTCTCTTCTCATCTCCTTTTAGTCTCTCAATTGCTTCCTGCTCTTTCCAGTCACTGGGCCCCTTATCTGGACACTTCCCTCAATTTTCACCTTAATTCCTGCTCTACTCATCCTGGTTTTCCCTTAATTCAGCGGCTGCCAGGCCAGAAGCCCAAGGAGGGCTTGTCCTTACTTCTCCCTGGCCAGCTCTGTAACCATCTTATTCTTGAGATACACTGCAGTATCCTTCTCAACTATGTTCCCAACAGAAAGTTCTCACTGTTTTCTAACTTCAAAGTAAGAATATTTTTGAAGGTTGTACATATACCGGCCTGGGTGCATGGAAATAATTATAAAAATCCACTGTAGTCTCTACGCCAATTACAAAACACAGGCCAGGGGACATCTCTATGCTAATGCTCAGAAGAACATTCAAATTTAAAATCTTACTATTGTTTAAGTGGGCCTCCCCAAAATCAAACAAATCCCTACCAATCCCCAAAATGAATTAACATTTGCTTCCAGAGGCTTCCTGCTGTCTCACTAAGCCCCTCCCATCCACTTCACCCTCACAATAACCCCAGCATCCTCGCCTGCACGCTGTAGAGAAGCAAAGCCTGTGAACACATAAATCTCATCTACTAAGCCTGCTGCCCTTCATGGCCGCTGGTACTCCAAAAGCTTTTACCACCTCAAGATACTCAAAAGCAAAGACAATGCAAAGAGTGGGGCAACAAAGCCATTTAAATGTAGCTGTGGCAGGGCTTGGCAATGTTATGGAGAGTTCTATTTTAATGAGACAAGGAAAATGCTGAACATTCGGAAAGTCCATCAGAGGAAAGGGCATCTGAAGGACACAAATGCCCCAGGCCCAGGTGGAGACTTAGAGGGATAACTACATGCCAGGGCTACTCAAGGTCACAAATTTGCAAACTACACAGACATTCACATGAGGGGAGACAGCCCTCTGCAAGTATGCAGGCTTTCACTCAGAAGGCAAAGCAAACCGATGCAGGCTTCTCCTAGAAGGCTCGGAGAAAACTGATCAGTCACAAGGTCAGGTGAAAGAGGCTGAATATACAAAGCAAGTGACCTAAATACAGCTGCTGACCAATGGCCCAGTGACCTTGGAGCTGCCACAGTGCATCTTCTGAGGTTGTTCTTCAGGGAAGGATTTGCAGATGAGCCATGAGCAAGATCTTTTCTGCGGCCCCCCCGCGCCCCCCCCCCCAATTCACTATACCCTCCTCTGCCCTGCTCTGTGCCCCAGGAGGCTGCAAGACCTCGGCTTGCCTGCCTTCCAGCTTCTCACTGAACTCAGCCAGTAGAGGTCCTGGCAAGAGATGGGAGTAAAGAAAAACAGGGGTTGTTTCACTGCCAGGCTGTGGTTTGGCAGTGTGTACATCTCTCACCTAAGGCAGAGCTTATGTCTGCTGGTCCCTCACCCACAGCAACAGCCACCTCCTCCCCTTGTCCCTGCAGGTCTGATCTGCATGGACTGCAGCGGGCAGTCCTCCCACCTCTGGCTCCCCCTGGGCTTGGTCATTGAGCAGCATCTGCAGGAGCCGGGACAGAGGGAAGAGACAGGCCCTGGGATTTATTTCCCTGGCTCCTCCCTCCAGTGTCCCCTGGGGCTGGTGAGTTATTCCCCTGACTATGAAGGTTACAGCCCATGCCCTTAGCTTTGCAGAGTCCCACCTGTTCTTAGGGGGCCCTGACTGATGCTGCCACCCACCGGATATGGTCTTCAGGACAGCTATAGCGAACGGTGTGGGTTTTGGTGTCCGACTCCCTGATATAAATTTTGATCTTGCCAGTCATTATCTATGTGACCCTGGATTAGTAATCTGCCCTTTTCAAGCTTCCACACCAAGGGGATTTTAATGGAACCCAGCTCAGAGTGTTGTCATCACAATTGAGTCATGTGTGTGACATTTAGCTCAGACCCTGCCATGTAAAAGTGCTCGTTAAATGTCATTATTATTACCATAGCTATTATTTACAATGATCGCTCCCTAGCTCTTCCTCACTGACTGGTCTAATTGCCTGGAATCCCTCACTTGGTGATGAGGCTCTGCACTGCTAGACGCTACTTGTTAGAAGAGAAACACCTGGGAGTAAATGGAAAATCTCTACCTTCTGTTCAGTTTTGCTATGACGAACGGTGTGGGTTTTGGTGTCCGACTCCCTGATATAAATTTTGATCTTGCCAGTCATTATCTATGTGACCCTGGATTAGTAATCTGCCCTTTTCAAGCTTCCACACCAAGGGGATTTTAATGGAACCCAGCTCAGAGTGTTGTCATCACAATTGAGTCATGTGTGTGACATTTAGCTCAGACCCTGCCATGTAAAAGTGCTCGTTAAATGTCATTATTATTACCATAGCTATTATTTACAATGATCGCTCCCTAGCTCTTCCTCACTGACTGGTCTAATTGCCTGGAATCCCTCACTTGGTGATGAGGCTCTGCACTGCTAGACGCTACTTGTTAGAAGAGAAACACCTGGGAGTAAATGGAAAATCTCTACCTTCTGTTCAGTTTTGCTATGAATAGAAAACTGCTCTAAAAAAATGACTATGTAAAAAAATAGAAATATCTCAGGTAGACATAACACATTCAACATCTATGCTCACCCATCACCCTAAGCAGGAATCCACCCAGAAGGACCAGCATGTGGACCTGGACAGGCAGGGCTGGTTGAATTGCCACAATGGGAGCCTTCAGATGCCAGAGTCTTCAAGTGGAAACTGAGGCCTTGAAGGAGAGGCAGTCACAAGGCAGAGAACGGCACTGGAAGGGAGGCGGCAGGCACTGATGGGGTGCAGGGCAGGCTGCCCCCAAAAATGCCATATCGATTATTTTTAATAAATGTTACTTGAGAAACAGCTGGAGAAAACACTCTGATCCTCTTTGGTTCCCACGAAAGCAGGAATTAAGTCTCCCATGTGAAGGTACCCTCCCCGTCCCGGTACCAGGAGGAGAGAAAGCATCCTTATCACCACAGATGGGGAATTCAAGGCTGAAAAGGCGGAATAAACAAACTTTGTTGCTTCTTCACTAATTTGCTATCCCAAGTAAAAACCCCAGTGTTTTGTCAAATAATAGTTTCATTGTCTAAAAGGTATAAAAGCTGCCTGCTTTGGTCACTTTTGGAGCTTCATATATTTGGGGTTCCCATACATATAAAATTAAATTTGGTTGTTTTTTTTCCTGTTGATCTATCTTATGTCAGTTTAGTTATCAGATCAGTCAAAAGGAACCTAGAGGGGTTAAAGAAAAATTTTCCTCCCCTACAGCATCAAGGGCCTATGTTACCTGCTTCCCCACTTTCCTGAGCGCAAGTCATACTGGTGTAATGAGCTTGTGCATCTCCTGAGCATACTGCACCTGATCAGGAGGCCAGGGCTGTCCCCAAAACAGAAGTCCCTAAGGCTGGAGACCAGAGCAAGGGAGCCCCTTTCAGGGCCATCCATGCCCAGAATAGGCCCTTCACCCTAAATCCATCATCCTTCCCACAGGTGGCAGGGCATTCTCCCTCCAGAGCTGATGTTTCTGTGGAATATTTGGAGAGCAGAAGCATTTATCACAGTGATATATCCTGACTTCCAGAAATTGAGACATCTAGAAACAGCCATCTGAGTGATATCACTTATGTCCCCTGTCACTTTCTGAAACGATCCAGTGAGAGAGAAAGATAAAGTTGCCGTAACTTCCTGCCAAGTAGGTAAAGCAGAGTACATCTGGCATGTCTCCCTGCTCCCCAGCGAATGAGTGGAGTTTCTGAAGAACTCTCTTTCCTCTCTAGGTAGCTTGTACCTCTCTAAATAGCTCCTGATATCAGCAAAACATTGGTCCCAATTCCAGGATCCTCAGAGGTTCCACGCATTTACTAAATCAATGCATCCCTTCCTTTCTCTTGTGATCTAAAGGAGAATTAAAGTATTTTACAAAACTGTATCAGAGAGGAAAATGTATCTTCCATCTGCAGTGTCCTTCATGGCCTCTATACTTTTTGTTTACATTTTTGATCGTCTAGTCTTTTTCACTTCATAGTTTTTCAAAGCACAAAAGGAGACACTTATCAGTTGCCATCAAAACAAGATTCAGTTTGGAGATACCCAAACAAAACACTTCAAATTTAAACAAGGTGAATTCAAGGACACTCTTTCTCTCTGTGAGCTCCTACTGCATTAAAAGCCTGAATATTCTGAATGGTGGGGGCGGGGGGGGG
>NW_005371410.1:9239785-9256698 GCF_000412655.1 Myotis brandtii
GTGGGGGGGGGGGGGGGGGGGGGGGGGGGGGGGGGAAGCAGGACAACACTCCAATTACTTTAAGACTGCAGAGAATCATGCTTTGTAATAGTATCAGGTGTAACCCATGCAAGGCAGATTTCCAGAAGTGACATGTATCTTCCAAATTCCCTTCCATTTCCTGCCAGGAACAAATGTATCTGTCATATTTTATGCTTGTAATCCCCAGATAAGTATTAAAATAAATTTAAAATTTTCTCAATAGTCGTTATCACTGGATACCAGTGGGTTATTGTTGCTCTTCCCAAGCAACATATCCTCACTGCAACCCAAAGTCAGAGAGCCCCAGTGCTGACTCAAATAAGGAATCTAACACAGACAGGAAAAGTTCTGGAAACCCACTGTGTTCTGGTCATCTTCAGATCATCCCACATTACAAAGTCACCCTCTTCACACACCCGGGCCAGTCTTGGTTTCTGGGAAGAACCTATACTACTATGGCATAATCATTTTTTGAGTAAGCATCCTTTAACATGCAGCATATTTGATTCCTCACAATAATAAAAATATAGAGTGGCATTTCATTGAATTTTCATGAAAAAATGTTGTTGAAAATTATAATAATCACAACTCCAAATGCTCCATACATACTTGGGTTGCAAGGTGAGGTGACTGGAATGAACGGTTCTTTCTCAAAATAAATGTATTTTAAAAGCCTAAGTTAGAAGTGAGATGTCTTAAAAGTCATCAACCTTCAAAAAAGAGAACAGGACAAATTCAACGAGTCTTGGGGTTTTTTTGGTTTTTTTTTTTGTTTGTTTGTTTGTTTTTTTAATCCCAATGAAAGAAGTCTATGTGTACATTGGAAAGTAAAAAGTTCAAATCTAAGCTAACTCTCCTACCATGTTCTGAGTCCCCTCTTTTTTGTATGTGTCCTCCTTCCTTCATAACTTACACTGATCGTTCCAAGTTGTTTTTAAAGTGATAACAACAAAGGACTCCTGTCCTTTCTCCAAATGTCACCACCAAAGATTTTGCAGGTGGGTGCAGTTTACTAGTAAAAGAGAAAAACACATACACTAGGGAAACATTTCTAGGTGTTTCTTTCTACCCTCAGGACAGCCTGGCTTTCTAGTAACCCATCTAAAACCAAAGGAAGCACGAATCCTCCCATAGCAGCCCATTGCTGATGCTATGACTTGTTTTCAAATGCCAAGTCATATCACACACCTCCATCATCTCTCCTCACAGCCCAATGCTCACTAAATTATGTGAGAAATGATAGAAAACATTCCAATGAAAAACCTTATCCTCACAAGACAGCCAGAACATCAAGTTGAGTTTAAACATAAAAAGGATTATACACCATGACCAAGTGGGATTTGTTTTAGGAATACAAGGTTGGTTCAACATTTGAAAAATCAGTGTAATAAACTGCACTAATAAAATAAAGAACACATCTTATAAAATCTAATACCTTTCCATAATAAAAACAGAAACTAAAAATGAAAGGAAATGTCCTCAAACTCATGAAAGGCATCTATGAAAAACCCATAGCTAACATTATCCTTAGATATATTTTATTGATTTTTTACAGAGAGGAAGGTAGAGGGATAGAGAGTTAGAAACATCGATGAAAGAGAAACATCGATGAACTGCCTCCTGCACACTCCCCACTGGGGATGTGCCTGCAACCAAGGTACATGCCCTTGACCGGAATCGAACCTGGGACCCTTGAGTCCGCGGACCGATGCTCTATCCACTGAGCCAAACCGGTTAGGGCTTATCCTTAGTAGTTAAAGTCTGAAATGTTCTCTCTAAAAATAGGGAAAAAATAAAGATGTCCCCTCTCATTACTGCCATTCAACATTTGAAGGTTTTAGGGAGGGAAACTGGGCAAGAACATGAAAAGCATACAGATTGGAAAAGAAGAAGTAGAAATATTTCTCTTAGCAGAGGACGTGATTTTGTATATGGAAAATCCTAAGGATTCCAGAAATAAACTATTAGGGCTTATAAGTTCAGAAGTTTGCAGGATACAAAAATCAATTATATTTCTATACACTAGCAATGAACAATCCAAAAATGAAATTAAGAAAATAATTCCATTTACAAAGGCATCTAAAAGAATAAAGTACAGCCCTAGTTGGTCTGGCTCAGTGGATAGAAGGGTCTTGGGTTCGATTCCAAACAAGGGCGCATGCCTGGGTTGCAGGCTCAATCCTCAGTAGGGGGTGTGCAGGAGGCAGCTGATCAATGATTCTCCCTCATCATTGATATTTCCATCTCTTTCTCCCTCTCCCTTCTTCTCTGAAATCAATAAAAAAATTTTAAAAAATTTTAAAAGAAAGAGAATTAAATACATAAGAATAACTAACAAAATAAGTGCAAAACGTAACATACACTGAAAACTATGAAACATTATTTAGGATTTCTTTTATTTCTTTCAACAAATGGAAGACATCACACGTTCATCAGTCAGAAGACTTCATATTGTTAATACAGCGATACTCCCCAAACTGACCTACTGATTCAACACAATCCCTTTCAAAATCTCAGGTGGCTTCTTTACAGAAATTGAAAAGTTGATATTAAAATATATATTGAGCCCTAGTCAGTTTGACTCAGTGGATAGAGTATTGGCCTGTGAACTAAAAGGGTCCTAAGCTTGATTCCAGTCAAGGGCACGTACATCGATTGCAGGCTTGATCCCTGACCTTGATCAGGGCAGGTGCGGAAGGCAACCAATCGATGTGTCTCTCTCACATCGATGTTTCTCGCTGTGCCTCTCCCTCTCCCTTCCACGATCTCTAAAAAATCAATGGGAAAATATCCTCAGGTAAGGATTAATAATATATGTATATATACATATATATATGCATATGTATGTATATGTATGCATATGTATATACATATGTAAATATGTATATATATGTATATATGTGTGTGTGTGTATATATATGTATATCTATCTATCTATATATATATAGATAGATATATATATATATCAAAATTCAAGGGACCCAGAATAACCAAAATAATCTTGAAAAAAAAAATTGAAAGACTCATACTTCCCAACTTACTACAAAGTTGCAATAATCAAGACCATATGGTACTGGAATAAGAACAGATATATATATATATTAAAACTCAGAGTCCAGAAATAAACTCCCACATTTATGGTCAACTTATTTTCAATAAGGAACAGGGTCCAAGACAATATAATAGAGAAAGAATCATTTTCAGCAAACAGTGCTGGGACAACAGGATAGAAAAAAAAAATGAAGTTGAAACTCTACCTCACACCATATACAAATATTAACTCAAAATGGATCAAAGACCTAAAAGTAAGAAGCAAAGCTACTCATCTCTCTAAGAGGAAAATATAGGCATAAATATTCATGACCATGGATTAGACAGTAATTTCTTGGCTGTGACACCAAAAGCACAAACAAAGTAAAAAATAAACTTGATTTCATGAAAATTAAAATTTTGTTGTGTTTCAATGGACACTATCAAGAAACTGAAAAGGCAATCCACAGAATGATAAAAAGTATTTGCAAATCCTATATATCTGATAAGCAACTTGTATCTAAATTATATCAAGAACTCATGACTCAAACAATAAAAAGACAACCCAATTTTAAAAATGGGTAAAAGATTTAAATAGAATTTTATTCAAAGAATATATGAAAATGGTCAATAAGACATGAAAAGATGTTTATTAGCATTATAGAAATGCACATCACCTACAAGAGATATCATTTACACCTACTAGGTTGGCAATGATCCAAAAGACGAGCAATAACAAGTGTCAGCAAGGATGTGAAGAAATTGTAACCCTCGTAGATTGCTATTAGGAATGTAAAACGGTGCAGCTACTTTGGAGAACAGTTTGGCAATTCTTCAAAAAGTTAAACATAGAGTTACCATATGGTTCAGTAATTCCACTCGTAAGAGAATATGAAACATATGTCCACACAAACATTTCTACAGAAACATTCAGTGGCATTATTTGTAAGCCCAAAAAATAGAAACAGAAATATCCATCAACTGATGAATGAATAAGTAAATGTGATACATCCACACAATGAACTATTACTCTGCCTTAAAAAAGGAATAAAGTACTGATACATGCTACAACATGAATGAACCTTGAGAGCATTATGCTAAGTAAAAGATGCAGACAAAACATTAAATATATGGTTCCATTTATAAAATGTCCAGAGTAGGCAAATTCATAGAGACAGAGTGTATAAGTGGTTGCTAGGGATTGTAATAGGAGGAAATGGGGAGCAACTGCTAATGGGTACGGTGTTTCTTTTGGGAGTGATGAAAATGTTTTAGGATTAGATAATGTTGATGATATACAATTTTTAAAATTTACTTAAAACATCAAATTGTACACTTTGAAAGAGTGAATTTTATGGTTTGTGAATTATATCTCAGTTTTTTAAAAATTGATTATTGGTATGCAAATTTTAATACGCACATTTTGATAAAAAGAAAATCAAGCAATT
The DNA here is from genome assembly GCF_000412655.1 of Myotis brandtii. Classification (NCBI taxonomy): domain Eukaryota; kingdom Metazoa; phylum Chordata; class Mammalia; order Chiroptera; family Vespertilionidae; genus Myotis; species Myotis brandtii. Next base: position 9,244,285 of record NW_005371410.1, read on the forward strand.
CCATTAAAAACTTATCATGGAACAGAAATAAATACACTAAATGACAAGTTGATAAGAAGATCAAGCTATGATGATCCTTAAAACTGTGATTCTAAAAACCTTCTGAGAGAATTCTCCAAGTTACATCATATTGCCAGTAGCTACCACTGAATGGTCAGGACAATGTGCTTGCTAAATGAGGCCAGACCATGTCCTTTCCAAAATCCAAAACCTGGAAATAACCTGTAGCTGGATCTAAAGACTCTAACTCCATAACTGTTGATGAAGGCCTTTAGTAAAGCAAAAATCACACCAAAATTGTTTAGTGAAATCTTCAGCATAAAAATCAATGCTTTCAATTTATTTCTCAAGTGAGTTAGTTATATGCCTCAGTCTACTTCAGAGCTGGTTTTCAAGGCTACAGTCTCTAATCTACCAAGCAATTTGAAATGAAATGCTCTTGGCTACCTACCAGCAACATGTAGTTTCCTACAAAGTCATCTTGAAGAGGAAATACAAACAAGCTAGATAAAACCTACAGAGAGTAATCTGTCAGCCAACACAAGGCAGTAGGCAGCCTGGCTTCATGAGCAGATCACTTTATGCCATTTCTCTTTTGGGTTTCATCACCCAGAGATTTCTCTCTCCCGCCCACTTTCAAACAAAAGAGAACAGTATGACATGTACCTTGAGTACGAGGTTTGTATCTCTCTGATCCAAACAAGACTGGCTATCTTTGTAGACTCCATAGTCACAGAATGACCTTGACATCTGGATCAATAAAAAAACAGTGAAACATCTATCTAGTCAGGGTACCTCTAAAGGCACACTTTCTCTCTTTAATATTATAAATTTCAGTGCACTTCGCAGAGGAAACCTGTCTCTCTTTTCAAGCTTCGTTGCATCTATTTTCAGCTGCCAAGAAAATTCTTGAGTATAGGGTTCCATTTTGCTCTTAGATAAGTACCAAACATTTGAGTATGCTGTTCCATCTCATGGGTAAAACATAAAATACAAAGCAAGATTAAAATAGTTAAATAACCTTTAGCAAGCACCCATTTCAGAGCCATATAACCACAATGCCTACCAAATGAGTCAGTCCTCCATGAAAAGGGCTTGCTTTGTGTAGATGGAACCCATGACTCAAATAGTACAAGCTTACCACTCTTGCATAGCTCCTAATTAAGTGGTATAGTACAAAGAAATGATCAACTCTTTGAAGGGAAAACAAATCTCTGATTATGTGAACAAATTGCACAATTTGATCACTGCTATTAACCAAGTAGTCCCATAAAGACAAAGCCTTCTAATAATTTTCAAAGATTCTTTTAGGATTCTAAATGTATTTATTTGTACATTGCTTAACGAACCAAAATATGGGCTTCCCAGTCTATGCCAGAAATGATTCACAATTAATGAGACCTATTTTAAACAAAAGGATAGATCATCTATTATGTTTATTCATTTCTAATGAAAAAGTTGAATGCTTAGTGCTGCTTTTATATGATGCTGCTACCCCATGGCAGCATGGCACCACAGAAAGAGCAGAGTGAAACTGGACAGTCAGGCAGACCTGAGCTCAAAGCCCTGCTCTGCCAAGAACTGGCTGTGCGTGAACTTGAAAAAGCCACTCTACCTCTTCAAACCTCAGCTTTCAGCTCTAAAATAGAGATATCTATCCACTAAGTTTCCATGTGGATACAAGCAAATATGTACACAGCACATGGCACTGGAGAGCAGGCCACCAATCCTTATTAGACCACCCATACTAGAAACCTAACCAACATTTTTTTCTTCATTTACAAAAGAAATGGCACGTTATTAAGCACCCTACCATAGCAACATTTGTTTTTCTTTATTGTTATTCAATGGTTGCAGGGAGTCAAGCATCACAGTTATGAGTTCCAGTAAACCTAGGAGATTTGAGTTTGAACCTTAGCTCCACTGCATACTGGTGAGTAGATCTGGACTGAGTTTCTTAACCTCTCTAACTCAGTCTCCCCGTCTTTAAAATAGAGATGAGACATTCACGACAACTACTTAACAAAGTGCTTGAGACACATTTAGTGACTTATTATTATATATCAAGATTCCTACGGATTTTTCTTCTACTAAATTCCTTTAGGTATAAATGTGCTGAATCTCCAACACGTTACACAAAAGCAACATCACGACAGGAACACCTGCAGACCACCTGCTTTCTGCCTCCCGCACCCAACCTCCCTGGGCAAATGAGCTAGGCCTGCCTGCTTTATGAATTATAACTGTAATAAGTATAAGCTTGAAGAACTAATGGTAGATGGCATGCCCTCTCGTAGTCATGCCAGGAATCTGGAGAGGGTGTCCAGCTTTGGCAAAGTGCACCCGCCACATCTGAGCGAGGGGTTCCCCACGCCGGGCGAGGTCTGAGGTCAACCCTCTCAGCAAGGCCATCAGATTCCAGGTCCATCCCCAGTGAAAAGCCCACTATGACAGAAGTGCTGAAATAAGCACCACTTAGAAAGGTCCCTTTGCATCAAAGCAGCATTTTGCATGGATTAGCAACCAACTAAAAACATTTTGATGAGCTATGTAAATGAGCTCATAGGAAATCTGGACAAGACGGGAGAATCTGATAGAATCAACATTCCTGCAGTGGACAAAGGTCTATGTGTGATGCCCCTGAAAGACAACCTATACCTTTCAGGTAACTCTGCATCTTTCTACCTTTCAGGCATGAAAACAGAAATGAGAATGATGGGGACACAATTTGCACAAACGTGAGGCCAAAATACTGAAGCAGCCACTTACGGAGAGAGAGGGACTGATTAGGGAGACCTGGGTCCTATTCATTCCATCCCAAGGTAAGTGGGATGTTCATTTTATCTCCTCTGCCCTGAGTCACCACCCCTTGTCACCACACTGCACAGGACTTTAGAATCTGAAATGGAATGTTTTAAATGTGGAGGGAGAGTCAGAAAATGTAAACTGACTTTCTCATAAAAGGTCAAGAAGTGTGATGTCTCCTACCTCCTCTATCCTTCCTTAGTTGCTCTTCTTCTTTCCTCCACAGTAAATCTTCTCACCTCCTCTCATGATCATCTGAACCTGCCTTCCGACTCAAGAAAGAGGCCAAGTCCATAAATGATTACAAAAGTCAGATGCAGATCACACCTTCTGATCTGCCTGGTCTCCAGCTTCCCCAAGTCTCTCCATACTCCATTCTGTCAGGGCCATGACTGCATCACTGCTCTGCTCAAGCACAGAAAAGTGTTCAACAGCCCCTGATACCAGTCAGACTAAGTCAGTACATACTCGGGGCCAGGGACCGGGCAAGGATGTTTTCTTCGTTATTTCCAATTCTTGCAATGCCCTGGAAGGAAGTTACTATTCTGTTATTATGGTTATTGTCTCCAGTATTATTCAAACTCTGTATCTGACCAGATCTGTATCTTTAGCATCATTCCTTGAACCCCAACCAAACTGAACTTCTCACTGTTTTCTATTCATGCCTTTTAGTTCTCCCCCTTTGGTTCTTCCTTATGGCTCTCCCTCCAACAGAAATGCTCTATTTACCATGCACCTCCTTTTTAAAGGTTCCTCCTCCACAATGCCTTCTCATGCCTCTTAGTCAAAAATAGTGTTTTCTCTTTTTATCACAGACCAGTGGCCCGGTGCACGGATTCATGAACATTGAAAGGAAATTAATTAGAAGAAATATCTTAATACTGCTATTCACCCTTTCTCTATAATAAAAGTGTCAACCAAATTCACGATCAACAATGACAAATCGAAACACATGCGATTGGCACCAGCAAGAGCTTTATATGTATCGTGCATGCATGAGTCAGTTTAGCCTTTTATGTATATAGAATAAACTTGCTTAATTAGACCTGCTTTCTGATTTAGCTAAACTTTTTCCAGCCCAGTGAAGCACCCCAACTTCTCTTTCAGGTAATTGTCAGCAACACAGCAGTAAATATCAACACGAAGCAGATTATCATTATAGATCACGCAGGGAGAACAAAGGGTGCAGCTGTGTTTGACTATATTCTGCGCAGTGAGAAAACTTGAAGTCATTTTTAAGGTCCACCATTTCTTACTTCTTTTCAGTTGGGTCAAGTTTCTAAGCTTTCTAAATCTCCATTTTCTGGCTAATGTAAAGAAAATAGGATTCCACCGAGTCTCCTATCTACCTACTCTAGAACTTCTGTGAGGATCAAATGATATGAGGCACAGGAAAATGCTTCACAGACAATTGGTTAAAGGTGAAATATTTGCACCTGGCTATAAAGCAAGTCATGCTCCTGGGCTGAAGGAACTGCAAGGAGGCTAGTTGACACTAGGGAGAGGAAGCGGGCATTGCTAAGTGACATCATTACCTGGACAGACACTTAGCATATTAGCCTTTGTTATATATAGATAGTTTTTGTACCACCTTTATGGAACTTCCATTTGGTTTTGTCATCTCTGTCTTCTGCTGATTGTCCATTTTTCCATGCTTGGCATTCAATGCACAATACGCATTTGCTCAAGGAGTATCTTATCAATTAATACTAACTTTGAGAAACAAACAAAAAAAAACCTCTATCTCTTTTTGTATCATATGAATTCTGCTTTTCTTACTGATTAGTTTTGTCTCTTCCCTAATATACCTTTGTCATTCATGTGTAAAAACCAGTATCAAAATAAGCCTCCTATACTATATTATTTTTCAAAATACATCTAATGATGGTTTTTTAATCAAAGCTCAAGTTGGTTCAAGTAAATGGAACTTGACAAGAAATTAAGGGGGGAATCTATGCATAAAAATTCCTTTGCCTACTCTATTAACCATTCCAAGTAATGAGATTATCCACATTTTCATTTAGATGAGCTTGCAGATTGGGAGTAATAAATTAGTATTTAGCTTCATACTTTTCGCCTATCACATAGCACACTCTGTAACATGGCAATTTATATAATTCACTGAAGGTATTTTTAGCTCATTCATGGGTCTCTATGGAATTTTAATGGAAATTAATGATCCCAAACCTTACATCTGTTTTGATTTGTTTCAGATTTTAGTAAATATTTTTTCACAACCTTAAATCAATTCATTTATGCTTGGGCTTTTAGGTATATGGGAACAAATACTAAGCTATTTTTAGCAGAGATGATAAAAACTATTCAGCCTTTTATAATGTGGTAATTATCCTTCAAATAATTAAAACATTGTGTCTTTCCTAAGTCAGTAAACAGGCAGGACAAGAAAAGAATGTGTAAACACTCCAGTGAAGGGAGATGAATACATAATCAAGGGGCAAGAAAGATTAGATCAGTTCTGAGTATCTTTAATAAGAAAGGTCTAAGCTGGCTCTGGAGAACACGCATGTTTGAAAGGGAAATGAAACCCAGGCAGGAAAAAAGGTAAATGATAAATAATGAATGACTGACATGAACAGGCAAATCTGAGAAAGAAAAAATAACTGAGGAGTTACAAGAGGAACCAGGATATAAGTAACCATGAAATATGAGAGAAAATGAAAACCCATAGAGGTTTAATTTTTTATTAATATCAGAAAAGTACCTGTAACCAAGACATTTTTAAGTGATAAGACCAGTAGCTGGAAATAAAAGGCTAAGCAAGCTCAGAGTGGGGCCAGGTTCAATTCTACAGTTACTTATGGAGGTCCTACTTAGGGCAAGAGGCTATGCTGAGACCACAGAAAAAAAGGAAGACCCGGCCCCTAGGAGCCCAGTGAAATAATGAGAAAAACAAAGCTAACACTATACCTAAAACCAAGATAGATAGCAGGAAGAGAGGACCATCAGGAGAGATAATGAGAAAAAGGAAAAAGTTCCCCAGTGAAGGAATTGACTCATTCATGGAGGAAAAAGAGTTCAATAACCACTCAAAAAAAAAAAATTAACCAGATCGAAAAACCCTTGTATGAATAAGCAAAAACTAGACTCTCTCATTTCAATAGGGTTAGGTTAGGAAGAATTTAGAAAAAAAGAGGACCAGAACAAGGACTACCTGTCTTGTACGTATAGTGTTAACTACAGGGACAGATACCTCTGTTTTAAATGCTGATGAATAGCATCATGAAATGAAAGACATTCTAGCTAGCCTTCGTGGAGAAGGCATTTTTCAGGTACAATGCCACTGAACCTTTAGTGTAAATTTTACCCCTGGAAATCTTAGCTCAGAAGTTTGAAAACATTTAAAAAAACAACTCAGCCCTTACTGCATTTCCAATGTGATTATACACCAGCCGATTTTTCCCATATTTTTTAACCTAAAATGTAGGCAGCATCTGTTTTTCCACACAGACTACAAAACAACACTCAACAAAATGGGGTCAATTCAAGCAAGTATCAGTAAAAGAATGTGGTGAGAAACACATCACATGGGCCTTCCCTCAAGGAGGTTACAGAGGCTGCAACTGAGGCCTTAGTCACAAAAGCCATTCTCAGATTCACAAATACAGCGAATGAGAACTCTGAAAACATCCCTGACAGCAGGGGCAGCCAACCAAGGCCCTTGGGCTAAATCCAGCCCACAAGCTAAGAATGAGCTTTATGTTTTTAAATGGTTAAAAGAAAGTTTTTTTAAGCATATTATTTTGTGATGGGAAAATTACATAAAATTCAAATTCAGTGTCCATAAAGTTTTATTGGAACACAGTCACATCCATTTTATACCTACTGTCCATGGTTTCTTTGGCACTGTAACAGCAGAGCTGAGTAGTTATTACAGACCTTTTGGCCCAGAAACCCAGCCTAAATATTTACTATCTAGTTTTTTACAGAAAAGTTGGCCAACTCCTGCTTTACAGTGCCAGGATTCCTCAACACAAATGTTCAGCATGAATTCCCTCTGTTGTTTCTCAAAGGATGAGACAAGAAAGCTGTTACAGAACAGACTCTGTAGTGAGAAGGACAGGGTTCCCCTCTAGGCCCCTCAGTCACCAGCTACGTCATCAGCCAAGTGATTTAACTTGTAAGAGCTTCAGTTTCCCCACCTGTTCAGGAGAGTGTTACCATCCACACCAACCAATCAGCAGCCAAGGTTTACTAGGAACTGAACAGGCTGGTGAGTTCTTGGCCTTTCCTTCCAGCTCACAAGCAAGTCGTTCTTCTTTCACATACATATTTCTGAGATGCCGCAATCACACAAAAGGCATTGCCCATACAGTGGCACAAAAGACAAATCCTGAACCATGAATCAACAGTATCGCTGACATCAGTCATTCTTACCGCCTTTTCTAATCACAGACCCCTTTGCATATAATCATGTATTCATTCATTCAAAAAATAACTGAGATCTCTGGATGTACTGGGCACATTATACAATAGGGACAGAGCACTAAACAACTGACATTCTGTGGGGGAAACAGACAGCAAACACAAACATGGATCCTTATAACATTCATACATTCATATACATATCTCAAATTATATACACACACACACACACACACACACACACACACACACACACACACACACATCCTATATAATAAAAGGGTAACATGCAAATCGACCGAACAGCAGAATGACCAGAACGCCTATGGCCCCTCGCAGTGGCTGGCCCCGCCCCCAAGCACGCCCCCCGACCCTGATTGGGGGCGGGGATAGCCAGCAAACAGCCAGCTGGACCCCACCAGTGCACGAATTCGTGCACCAGGCCGTTAGTACACACACACACACACACTGAGTGGCCAAATTATTATGACCACCTGACATTTGTAGGCAAATTAGCTATAATTTTGCACTGAAGTTGCTAGAGGGCCAGACCATTATAAATATGGAAGCAGGTTGTTTACCACAACAGTAGAAGTGATTTTTTTCTGAAGATATGGGTAAACAACATGATTTAACAGCCTTTGAACGTGGGATGATTGTTGGCCTTCGGAGCCATGGAGCAAGTACCAGCAAAACAGCCAAAGGCCTGTTCGAACACCTTTGCTGTCTGCAGTTACCAAGATAAAATGTCTCCAATTCGCACAGGAACACAAGGATTGGACAGTCAAGCATTGGAAAAAAGTCATGTGGTCCGATGAAGCACGTTTCCAGTTGCATCATGCAGATGGCAGAGTGAGAATTTGGCGGAAACAGCATGAAAGCATGCACCCCACATGCATGAGTACAACCCATCAAGCTGGCGGGGGCAGTGTTATGGTTTGGGGCATGTTTTCCTGGCATGATTTGGGCCCTTTAATTCGTGTGAAACAACGTCTGAATGGCACAGCATACCTAAGTATCGTTGCTGATCAAGTTCATCCTATCATGTTGATGGCATATCACGATGGAGATGGCTTCTTCCATAAAACAATGCGCCATGCCACGGTGCTCATATTGTGCAGGAGTGGTTTCAAGGACATGAAGGAGACTTTATCTTGCTTAGGTGGCCCCCACAATCACCAGATCTCAATCCAATTGAGCACTTGTGGGACAAAGTTAAAAGAGCCATCAGGCAGCTGGTTCCACAACCATCAAATCTCACAGAACTGGACAGTGCTATTCATCAGGCATGGTGTAAGATTCCTCGCATCACCTTTCAACATCTCGTGGAGTCAATGCCAAGAAGAATCACCACAGTATTAAAGGCAATAGGTGGCCCAACGAAGTACTGATGGGGTGGTCATAATAATCTGGCCACTTAGTGTAATATATGTATATATATATATATCATGTTCAAAGGCTGTTAAATCATGTTGCTTACCCATATCTTCAGCAAAAAATAACTTCTACTGTTGTGGTAAACAACCTGCTTCCATATTTATAATGGTCTGGCCCTCTAGCAACTTCAGCATGAAATTATAGGTAATTTGCCTACAAACGTCAGGTGGTTATAATAATATGGACACTCAGTGTGTGTGTGTGTGTGTGTATGTGTGTGTGTGTGTGTGTGTATGTGTATAGAGAGAGAGATTCAATGGATGAATGTGGAAGGTGAGGAAATGCAAGAAATTAAATGCAAGTAATAGAATTTTTTGGCTTGAGCAACTGGAACCCTTTTCTAAGCTCAGAAATTTCTTGGGAGAAACAGCTGTGGGGGAGAAATCCAGTGTCTGGTTTTGGGCAGTTAGACATCCTAGTGACAATGCTGAATATGTATTAGATATCAGAGTATGGAATCTTATAGAGAAGTCATGACTTTAGGTACAGTTTTGGGAACCCTCTGTGTTAAGTTAGCATTTGAAGCCACGGGACCAGAAGAAATTATCTAAATATACATGTAGAAAGAGGAGGTACACAGGAGAATGCCCTGGGGCCCTCCAACACTGAGGTCAAGTAGGGGAGTGAGACCAAGAAGAGAGAACAGCTAAAGAAGCAGGCATGGGGAACCTGATGTCAGGAAAGCCACAAGATAAAATATTCAGGAGAGAATGGCCACTCCTGGCCAGTGCTGCCAAATGGCCAGAGGACAGTACCCTCTGGAATCACAGCCTGGAGGTGGCTGAGGACTCCAATGGCGTCATCTCAGTCAAGTGTGGGAACTGGGGTGAAGTGAGGAAGTGAAAACTGTGGTTAAACATCTCTGATGAAGCTAAGAACCTCTGCTCCAGACCAAAGAAATGCACGCTAACACATGAAGCATCAGATATTAGGAGGATTATGTGACACACTTTTCTAAAGCCATGAACTCTCCAAGGTTCTAGGCACCCATCAAAAAGCTCAGTACACAGTGAAAACATACTAAAACTTCCTTCACCCAACTGAAACCAAGAATCATGCCTCCAACAGACAATTCATTATTCGTGAGGTTTCCTATCTTTCCCATGTGGCTCTTTTCCTTTAGAATATGTCTCTTTTTCATGAAATGGAGTCACCCAGATTCTGAAAGGACCACAGGCTGAATTATGGGCAGCAGTAGAGTCAGACTGGCTCCAGCTATCCCACCCACCTCTCATGCAGGAACCCAGGCCCCTCAGAGACTGATTCAGAGCCCATATACCTCACCCTGGTACCTACCTTGCTTCTCCTCCCATCTTGGGCTGGGAAAATTATATTTAGTGTATATTGTTTTACCAAGTTGAGATGCTATTTTTCCAAATTCTGCCAGAAGAGACTCTAGTGTCATGCTAATTGAATGAGCAGCTAGGGTATCACACCATCAGATCCCACAGAGTCACAGGCGGAAAACAATAGTGTTCAAGACCTAATTTTTTGTATCTCTTGTTTGCTCTTAAATCTCCACTTTGGTTGGCATGTTGCCCTTTCGTGCCTGTTCTTATTTCCTACAGTATTCCTCCACCAAGGACTTACTGTGTCCTTTCAGAAGGCCAGTGGCACGGCCATGGCCAAGAACCAACTGTCGAGGGACAACCAAGGTCCCCCTATTCATGGGGCCCATATTTTAACAGATTGGAGAACATAATAAACAAGATAAACAAATCTATATGAAATTTTCAAATGGGATGATTGCTTTGAAAATAATTAACAAGAGTCAAAAGCAGAGAGGTTTATCTACCTTGGGTGAGTGGACAGAGGAAGACCCTTTCAGGAGAGGTGACACATGAGCTGAGACCTGAATGACGAGGAGGTGCCAGCCATGGGACAGCTGAGGAAGTCTTCATTGATGCTTTTATTTTTTATTTTTAAATATATTTTTATTGATTTCAGAGAGGAAGGAAGAGGAGGAGAGACAGATAGAAACATCAATGATGAGAGCGAACCATCGATCTACTGCTTCCTGCACACCTCACACTGGGGATGGAGCACGCAACCAGAGCATGTGCCCTGACCGGGAATCGAACCATGACCCTGGTTAATAGGTCGATGCTCAGCCTCTGAGCCACGCCAACCGGACTTCATTGATGCTTTTAAAATCTCGTGGCAAACACCAAAGTTAAAACCACTGGAAAATAATGTTCATTTTGCAGTTTAGTAATAGCAGGAAAGGAAGTATGAACTCCTGGGATCACTTATAAAAAGGAATGAGTCATTACTTCTTTTATAATGTTTTCAATGACTAATGATGAGAGTCAAGAGCACAGGAAAATAACAACTGCTATACTTTTACTGCCTGCGTCCAGGAATTACATCATCTGCCCTAGGTATGTATCCTTAAAGGAAACCTATGTTCCTAAATCATGAGTCATGAGTTACTTATGCTACAAGCAAGCAGAGAAGGGTTCAGTTCAATTAGTCTATTTAATTTGAACAATTTGGAAAATTTCATCCAGCCTCAATAGAATGTTTGAAACACAGAAAATCAGAGTAAACATGAGATACAGAAAGTAGAATGTTGAATATGCTGGGCTCAATGTTGCTAAATACCGTGTTAAAATTTCATTGGCTGAGTCTGATAATGATACTGTACAATATTTTTGTAAAAAAAAAATTGGCCTAGCAATACTTACTCCAGCATAATTTTACTGACAACATTAATATCTGCATCAACTTCACCAAAATTCTCTAACAACAAAGAAACAAATTATCCTAGTGCAGTGGTTCTCAACCTTCTGGCCCTTTAAATACAGTTCCTCATGTTGTGACCCAACCATAAAATTATTTTCGTTGCTACTTCATAACTGTAATGTTGCTACTGTTATGAATCGTAATGTAAATATCTGATATGCAGGATGGTCTTAGGCGACACCTGTGAAAGGGTCGTTCGACCGCCAAAGGGGTTGCGACCCACAGGTTGAGAACCGCTGTCCTAGTGTAATCTCAGAGTCAAAATTCAGATACATCTTGCTGCTAAAGCAAAGTTAGTTCAAAGTGAAAGTCATATTGATTCCCAGGTGAAAACCCATTTGTCAAGACTGATTCATCTTTGCATTAGATAGAACAAGACAGTGTAGGTAGGCCCTTTAACCCTAATTTGTATCATATTGTTTTGAAAAATTGACCACTTTTCATATTTCATCTGGAAAACCTCTACATTTATAGATTTGGCTGTAACTATGCTTCAACATGGTTCTTCTATGTTTAAAAACAAACAAATAAATGAAACAAATTAATGGTCTAAGATACCAGCAAATGTGCTGATCGTTTTTCTCTTTCTCATACCCTCCTCTCCTTTCCTCTTCTTACTTTTGCTCTCCTCTTCCCTATATTTCAGGCTTGCCCCCAATACCATCTTATAAAACTTTGCAGAACTAAAGTCGAAAGTGACTGGCAATCACTGACCCATAGCTTTTGCCACTATTACTAGCTACACTGTTAATAATATTACCTAAAAAATGCTTCTTTAAGGCCCTCTCTTAAAAACCAGCAAACACATCACACATGTCCAAAAAACTCAGCCAGTCAAAAGGAGGAAATAAAATGGATGTAATATCCTATATAATAAAAGGGTAATATGCAAATTGACCCTAACAGCAGAAAGACTGGGAATGACTGGTCACTATGACACACACTGACCACCAGGGGGCAGATGCTCAATGCAGGAGATGCCCCCTGGTGGTCAGTGCGCTCCCACAGGGGGAGCTCTGCTCAGCCACAAGCCAGGCTGATGGC
>NW_005371410.1:9257244-9270184 GCF_000412655.1 Myotis brandtii
ACACCAAAATTTTCAAACAGATGGGATAGGTCTTAATTCTGCTGGTCACAGCAATCCTAGACTATGGTAGGAAACCCTGTTCTTGGCTTGGTTTTGCATAAAAACCAAGGTTTTCAGAAGCCTTTGCAATCATCACAGGTATCCAGTTCTTTTATTTCAGTTGTGCATTGAGAAAGCCTTAATGTGAAAGTCATCATTTAAACATATTAGTACACTGAAAGTATAGTTTTGAAGGTAGATAAAAGCTTCTCTTCACTTAATTTTTAATCTTAATATGGTCAAATAGAGTGGGATTAGAAAATAAAAGGAGGGAGGAGATAATGCAAGCTTTTATGTTATTGCCTTTGACTGCTAATATCAATAATATCACAGGGGAAGCTCACAACAGAGGGATAAGCGCTGCATGAAAAACAATGCTGTGCACAGTACTGAGTCTTTCACTGTTCTTGAAATCAAGGTGAGCATACTCCAAAAAGGGCAACCAGACCATCAGCAAACCTTGTAAGAAGCCCACAGGGACAGGTGGGGCACTTAAAAAGGCTTTCAAGAACCTTGAACTCTGACAGGAGAGAGAGGTTAGGCTATCACATAGCCACCCTGAATACACAACTATTAAAATACAGGTCCTGGAGTGTCACACAATGGGAATGGCTAATTCCAGGTAGGTTACCTAGAGAAAGTGGACATGAGGATGTGGGCTGTAACTTTTTAGATGGAAACAATGAAAACAATATATTCCTCCCAACACATGAATGGGGAGACAGAGCAAATCTGTAAACCATGAGCCTGAGCTCCAGCCGGAGTGTCTATATAGGTTGGAGGGAAAAAACCAATTCCTACTTAAAACATTTTTCAGAAGACAAATACAAGAAAGATATTGATGCCATGGTCTGTTTTCTTCTCCCTCCCAGCTATTTTTCCACACAAAAATGAGATCATTTTAATAAAAAAAAATGAATGATAAAACCCTGGATTATTTTTAAAATATGAAAACATTATATCTCTCCTTCTGTTGCCAAGCAACACACTTTTGCTATGACACAATCTTGAGACCTTGATCAACATTCTCAGTTGTATAGAAAGGATACAGAAACAGGATATCTGAATTACAGAATAAAGTTTTAAAAAATGAATAAAAGAAAAAAAGAAATAGGACTCATGAAGTAATTTGATTCTATACTGGAAACAGCAAGCCATGGATTCCTCAATTTCAGAAAACTCAGTGTGCAGAGCTAATAATAAAGGAAAATTCCATGCAGCTACTAAAATTGCTGCAACTATGTAAAACCATAGCAATACCATTCATACCACATTAGCCATAACTATGCATTTTCAATTATTAAATGGTTTTTGTTAGCTTTTGCATCTTTAAGTGCTGGAATTTGCCTGTTGAAATTACTCAGGATGTATCTCCATGGGTTAAGCCACCAACACTTAGGTACAAAACTCCAAAACTGCATGCCCAGTCCATCTTAATAGCCTTCTACCTGAACTAGGAAGTCAGATATGAAAACTGTGGTCAGAAATTTTAGAGAGATATTGAAAGATGTGACTACCATGGTCATTGAATTCTATACGAATGTTTAATCCTGTAAAGCCAATGGGAAGAGTGGGAAGACTCGAGAATGGTTTCCACTAATAGATTGGGAGATGCAAGAATTCAATAAAACAAAAGAGAAAATTCATAATACCTAAGTAGTTAACAAACACCAAATGTAATGAAGTGCACTGAGGTTAAAAAGACCAAAGTGGGGAAATATGATTTAAAATATTTCATCAATGAAAGATCATGGGCTTTTAGTTGAATGGAGGTTTTATGTCAGTTAAAGTTGCAATACAGTTGCTTAAAAAGCATTTTTTAAATGACTAAACGCTTGCTAAGTTCTGGGCATCATGCTAAGTAATTTCAATCTATGTGACAGGCATCCATTTACTCATCCATTCCACTGACACTTAATGAGCATGTACTATGGTCTACAGACACTGTTCTAAGAACTGGGTAACTGATGATGAGCCAAAGCAAAGCAGATGCAGTTCCTGTCCTCATGAATCCACAGCCCAGAGGAGCTCCCATACTTAACATCTTTATTTTATGGGTAAGGGAATGAAAGCACATTTAAGTAATTTCCCACAGAGTTACTAAATGGCAGGTTTGGAATTTTAACTTAAGTCTATTTAACTTCAAAGCCTAGAGTCTTAGCCACAGTTCATTGCACACAGCCTGACTTAGGAGGTGATAATTCCACTGCATTTTGCAATGATATCATACTTGTCAATACAATATCACACTTGTATTCAGTTCTATATGACTCATTAAATGACTAAACGCTTGCTAAGTTCTGGGCATCATGCTAAGTAATTTCAATCTATGTGACAGGCATCCATTCACTCATCCATTCCACTGACACTTAATGAGCATGTACTATGGTCTACAGACACTGTTCTAAGAACTGGGTAACTGATGATGAGCCAAAGCAAAGCAGATGCAGTTCCTGTCCTCATGAATCCACAGCCCAGAGGAGCTCCCATACTTAACATCTTTATTTTATGGGTAAGGGAATGAAAGCACATTTAAGTAACTTCCCCACAGAGTTACTAAATGGCAGGTTTGGAATTTTAACTTAAGTCTATTTAACTTCAAAGCCTAGAGTCTTAGCCACAGTTCATTGCACACAGCCTGACTTAGGAGGTGATAATTCCACTGCATTTTGCAATGATATCATACTTGTCAATACAATATCACACTTGTATTCAGTTCTATATGACTCATTTTTAGAGAGGCACCGAGTTCTTCTAGATACATTCCAGTGTGCCAATCAGGATAATGGGTAATCAGGAAAACATGTCAGGAATAGTCTCCAGATTGTTTACCCATGTGTACATGTGATAAGCACATTTATATGACAGAAGGATTTTTAAGTAGAAAGTGTGAGATTTACTCTCTAAAGCCTTAAAACAAAAGTAGAACCGAAGAGCGAATATAATGGGAGGGCAGCAAGGGAGCTAATTTCCGTTCAACATAAAGAACAGTTTTTTGACACAAAATGTGTCCCAAATTGATTATAGGTGCCTTTAAAACAAAGTAAGGTCCCATGAACTAAGATTCCTCTACTGGAGAATGGCCAATAAACCACTGACTGCAATGTGGATGACATGTGTGCCTGGAGATTGGATAAAATCCTTTCTAAAAATCTATCCACTTTAATATCGTATCATTCCAGAAGAAATTCATATACTTTATTTTCTGACACACAACCATACAAAATTGTGTAACTGGACATATTTCTGTATATAGAAAGAAAAAAGTGCTTTATTTTTAATTTTCTTTTTAAATTACGTTAACTACATAAATGAGAAAACCTCACTCAATTAGATGCCCATCTATTTTTAAAACTCTCTTTATACATTTGCTGAAAAACCCAAAACAACATAATCTCCAAGAAATGGCAGGAGTGGGCTGAAGCCAACCCAAGCACTAGAAATCTAAGATGAGTTGATGAGTATAAATGAATATTCAAAACTCTGAATTCTCTACCAGCAAATCTGAAAGGTTCCAATTCTAACAATATATTTAATTCTATCTCAGGACCAACAGTACACAACTGTGCATTTTAGGCTATGTGAACTGCACTCCCTGGAGCTGTTCAATGCACAGTGTGCCAGGCCATATGCCCAACCCTGCCTATCCATCATAAACCAAGAGAACATGACTACCCCTCTTCCAGTTACGATGGACACACTGAGTTCCATTTCCACGGTGCCCAAGCCTCATAAGATCATCACCATCTCATGACAGATGATGGTACTTATTTATAAGACTGGTTAACACAGCATCTAATTAATGATCCTGATCTCACTAGCCCTGCTCCAATGAAATAATCTAAGCAAGCAACTTGTTTGGCTATGATCAAAACAAACAAGCAACTCCCCGCCCCAAAAGCTCACAAATGAGAAAAACAATAATTTATTTTTAAAAGCTCCCACTACTATTCTGATCTTGAAAATTTTTACAAACCAGCTACAAAAGATGAAATTTTTATTTTTTCGGCCATTCCTTGACTTGTGGTTAAGGTCCTATTAATGTAAAATTCATTGACGTTTCCCTTTGTCATCCATGCTGAGAGCAGAGGGTGCAGCTGCTGGGAAGGAGACAGCTATGGTGACAAAAGTCCGAAAACAGTCACAGAAGGCAACCAAGTCCAACAAAATAGATTATTTAAAAAACTCCTAAGTTGCAGGTGATATAATCTCACATGTAGAAAACTCTAATGAATTCATTAAAATATAAGAATTTATAAATGAATTCAGTAAGACTGCAAAATATAAAATCAATACAACAAATCAATTATATTTCTATAGATTAGCAATGAACAATCCAAAATGAAATTTAAAAATTAATTCCATTTACAAAGGCATCAAAAAGAATAAAACACCTATAAATAAATTTAACAACAGAAGTAGTATAAGGCTTGCACACTGAAAACTATGAAACATTATTGAAAAAGTATGGTGGTTACCAGAGGAAAAGGACTGTGGGGGTAGTGAAGGGTAGAGGGGGTCGAGTGTGAAGAGACAGGAGATTTGATTTTTGGTGGTGAGCACACAATGCAATATACAGATGATGCCATTATAGAATTGTACACTTGAAACCTATATAATTTTATTAACCAATATCACCCCAATAAATTTAATTTTTAAAAAACACAAAGAAATTAAACATGATCTAAATAAATGGAAAGGAATTCCATGTTAACGAATCAGAGACCTAATATTGTTAAGCTGACAATATGCCCAAATGGATGGACAGATTCAATGTAATCCCTATCATAACCTCAGCTGCCTTTATTGATGTAATTAACACATGCGGACGGATCGTGAGAATTCTCGCTTCATATTACACAGTGTTTTACAAAGAATCATACCTTAAAAAGATATTAGCTTGTAAGAACATGTAATAAATAACTTCAAAATGCAATGGGTATTTAATTGTAAAGCGTGCCTTTAACATTTATGTAAACTGATTTTTGTACTCGTTCAATAGAAACTTATCTGGCCACTGGGTAAAGCTAGCAATAAAACTACTGGTCTGCAATGTGTTAATAAGCCAATACTAAAATACATATGGTAATTCAAGGACCCAGAAGAGCCAAAATAATCTTGAAAAAGAACGAATTTGAAGGATTCACATTTCTCTGATTTCAAAACTTACTACACAGCTACAGTAATCAAGAAACTATGGTTCATAAGGACAGACACCTAGATCAATGGAAGAGAAGCAAGAGTCAGAAATAAATCCTTAGTTTTATGGCAATGGAGAATAGTCTTTTCAACAAATGGTGCTGGGCAACTGGATAGCCACATGCAAAGCAATGAATTTGGACCCCCTACCTCACACCATACACAAAAATAAACACAAAATAGATCATAGATTTAAATGTAAAAGCTAAAACGATAAAATTTGAAAAAAATAAATGTAGACCTTCATGACCTTGGGTCAAGCAGTGGTTTCTTATATATGACATTAAAAGCATAAGCAACAAAAGAAGTATAAATTGGACTTCATTGAAATAAAAAACTTTTGTGCTTCAAAGGACACTATCAAGAAAGTAAAGACGGCCTAAAGATTTGAAAAAAATTATACAACTCAATAATGAAGACAACCAAAATTTTAAAATGGGAAAAAGCTTTAAACAGACCTTTCTCCAAAGAAAATAATCAATAAGCACATAAAAAATATTCAACATCATTAGACATCAAGAAAACAAAATCAAAACAATAAGATGCTACATCTTATCCACTAGGGTGGTGCTTGACTACTCATGGGTTAAATATAAATTCTTTTTTGGGTGATAATAATGTTCTAAAATTTTTTGTGATGATTGTACAACTGTGAGTATAGTAGGAACCACTGAACTATATACCTTAAATGGGTGAATTTTGTGTATGTGAATTATATCTAAAAGATATGAAAGGAAAGGAGAAGAAAGATGTTAGAAGGAAATGGAAGGAAAGAGAAGAAGGGATGATGGGAGGGTGGGAGAGCGAGAAAAAAGGAGGGGTAGAAGGAGAGACAAATAGACAGTTGAAATAGATTCCAGGAGACTATTTAAGGAAATGAAAGACCCATGTCATCAACATCTTCCTTAAATCCCTGATGTAGTCATTCCAGACATTAGTATGGCCAATATTTGGGGCAGCAACAGCGGTGGTCAGATAATACAGTGGGAGTGGGCACTGTTAACTGATTAGATATAGAAGTAAAGTCTTTACACTTCTTCTTTAGGCTACTGGCTAAGAATATCAGATTGTAATTATATGTTCGCATGGTCAGAATTTTTTTTTTACTCTTTGATATTAGTAGCTGTCCATTAAAATAGTGATTATTGCATCTTTTTCAAAACTCTATAAAGCAATAGTTGACAATCTATGGCCCATGGGCCAAATTCAACCTGCTGCCCATATTTGTAAATAAAGTTTTATTGGAATAGAACCATGCCCATTCATTTACATTATGTCTATGACTGCTTGTGTGCACATTAAATAGTTATGAAAGAGACCTATGGCCTGCAAAGACTAAATTACTTACTATATAATCCTCTACGGACTAGATATTGAAAAAGCTTGTTGATTACTGCTCTGGAGCAATATGTCTAATTTGTTAAAACAAATAATTACACATTCAAATTAACACTATCATCTGCAAAGCATTCACATCATTAGATTGTTCATATTTATTTCAGTGATGCCACCATGGCTCAAAGCTTTTTGAAACTCCCCTCTGGGCAGGTCTTTAAGACCTGAAATGCAAGCTTTGTAATATCCTAACAATGAGAACCCTTGGCACTTATAAGTAAGTAGGCAGCCATTTGGACCAAAGGTAACAAATCAAGATGGATAAAACTACCATTGTTTTAAAATCAGGTATGACTCTGAAACAATTTAGCTGGAATTACCATAAAGTTTGTAAATTGTCTTCAAAAGCAATTTTAAATTGAGTTGCAAAAATGTTTCTTGAGTAGAGACAGCATCTTTGAAATTATTGTTAAACCCCCTATTTTGAAAAAGGAAGCTCATCTGGATGTATAAATTCTGGTATATTGGTTAAATCTGTCTCTTTACTTCCCAGTCACATCTCATACCCTGGACTTAGGATACATTTATTATCAAAAGGTGAGGAAATGTGTCTGCTATGCTCCTGAATAGAATGTGCCAGGAAAACAGATTTACAAAGACATTAACTCTCCATGGTTCAATTATCCTTGATGGGCTCCCAAATAGCTGAAAGGTCTGCACATCTTCCCTGATGAGGCCCAGAAATTCATTCTCCTATAAAGAGAAGTGTTCAGGCCCAGTGGCCCTAACAGGAAACATTCCATTTTGCAGACTGCACAGAAAAGAGGGCGGGGGTGTCTCTATTTCTGATGCTTCCCAAGTCTTTTTGCCTAAGAGACAGCATAACTGGGGTTATTCCATTGGTTTCAAAAGTTGGGAATCATTTTTAAATGATAAATATAGAGAAAGAACCTTTTCTCAGAGTCACACTGTAACGGTCGTAAAAACCCAAGCAAGTGTATTACCTAGATTTTCTAGTTTTGCTTTCTTCTTTAAAGTATAGTGAGAAAATATCTAAAAACATTGAGGAGTCAGAAATCTGTAATCTGGCAAAATCTTTCTAAATTTTTTATGATTCTGCTTTCAAATATTTTACCATTTTCTTGTCCATCTCTAATTTGACAGCAATTTCCAGCAAACAACCTTACACCTTTACTGAGTATTTCCATCGCATTTCATTTAGTTTTCATAGAAAAATAACTCACTTTACAGGCACAGTACATCAATCTATGCATTACTTCATTAAATTTCAAAATTACAATAACAAGTGCCACTGACACAAACAGGTTTGGGATACACACAACTAACTCCTAAGCCAACTATTCAACTAGTGAGAGAAGTACATGGGCTTCCCAAAGAGTGTCCTTCTCGCTACATGTGCTATGGACACCAGTCAGCATGTTTTCTAGCACAATGGGAAGCACCAGTTAGTCTGTTAAGTAGGGTAAGTGGCAGTAGCTTAAGTGCACACCGACCACACGGTAAGTGTATGTGTGATGCACAACTTCTTGGTGGGACATAAATGCCTTGGCAGAAAACAGTTTCAAATGTCAAGAGAAACCTTGTACACAGGCTCATTCTACTGTAGTGTGGCCTTCTATGAGCCCAAACACATCTAAGATGTTTCTGTGAAACAATGTGGCTCATCTCTTATTCATAAGCTAATGCTTGTTATTGGTGTACCAGGAAATGGAGTCAGAAAAGCAAAGAACCACAGAAAACGTCAACAGAATTAGGACAGTAAATGTAGATGTTTTCACAAAATGGGAACTTGTTGTGAAAAGAGAGGAAGAGGTAGTCCAATCCAGCAGGTCAATGTCAGAGATGATAGGGGACAGAGGTGGTGAAGGCTGTGGCGGGAATGAGGAGGTCACATAAAGAGCCAATCAAGAGACCCTGCCTGCTTGGCTGCCTGCATATTTCTTTCCTTCTAGATTCATGGAAAAAGTTATTAAATGCTATTCTTGGTAGCCAGGAAACCAAAGAAGAGGTTATCAATGGAGATGAACTTTTATTGCTATTTTGTTAGGTAAAGGCAGTCTTACTTAGCTTTTAGACAACCCATTTGTGGTTTGTCCTATCATTAAGCACACTGACATTCTGAAGAGTGATCTTCCAGAATGCCACTTAGCTCTGAGAAAAAATGATGAAATATAAGCTGCCTTCTCAGAAATGTCTGGCCTGCTAAACGGTCTGCAATGAAAAGAATATTAAGTGATAGAGTTTCCGGAAAACAAGGCACTGCTGTGTGTGTGTGTGTGTGTGTGTGTGTGTGTGTGTGTTGGCCTAGTTTATTCTTTGAAATCAATTTGTCTTTCTTTAGAATGGTTATTATAAAGGTAAGCCATTTTCAAAAGCTTGGTGACAGTTTACTGATTGGCTATAAATAATCATATGTTATGCTCTGCCATGTCAATAGTTTAGTATTTTGTCTTCATTTTATACAAGCTTGCCTTTACTTTTTAAAAATCCCTAAAATAGTTATTCAAAATGTTGAGAGTACCTGATTTACCAGCCTTTTAAGGAAATAATATTGGAAGGCAATGGATTTTAAGATTAAATATAAATGGAATTAAAAGGGATTGTAGAAGAATATTTGTATTTATACTGACAAATAGACTCAAATGAAGAAAGGGTCTTCCAAGAACATTAGCTTCTCGGAATTCCCTGAATATGTCTTAACTTCAGAACACACATGATTATACACACTCTTCCTATACTCTTATGGCCTGGACTTCTCTGTGAAGCAAATCCCAGACACTTTAAATCTTTGGAATTAACCTCCATGAAGCACTCCTTCTCCCTACATGGTTGATGGCTCCCGACTCCTTGCTCCCATAGATCACCACACTTATCTCTATGACATTTATCATACCGCATATTGTTTCTGTCACCCCCAACTACATTTCACCCCATGAAGAAAGAAACAAAGTATTTACAAAATAGGTGAAAAAGGAACAGAGGGCAAATGTAAAGTTAAGATATTGTTTGGAGTGGAAGATATCATGTAGACACTTTCTTTGGTGAATGGTGATATACACAAGGAAGTGAGAGCACTGCGGAGCAGTATGCAGCCAGGTGTAAGCTAAAGGTTGGGGAGCAAATCATGCTAAAAAAGTGAGGTAAAGGGCATTTCAGACAGAGGCAAGCAGCAAAGCCACCCCCAATACTAAACAGTTGGATAAGCAAGAGAGTGGGACTTGGAAAAGACTTTACGAACAGTTTATTACTGGAGCAAGATGAAGCAGGAGGTGGTCAAAAAAAATGAGGCTAGATCAGCCTTGGGCAAACTACGGCCTGCGGGCCGGATCCGGCCCGTTTGAAATGAATAAAAGTAAAAAAAAAAAAAGTATTCCAGACAGAGGCAAGCAGCAAAGCCACCCCCAATACTGAACAGTTGGATAAGCAAGAGAGTAGGACTTGGAAAAGACTTTATGAACAGTTTGTTACTGGAGCAGGATGAAGCAGGAGGTGGTCAAAAAAAATGAGGCTAGATGCATAAAATGGGTGAATTTTATTGTATGTAAATGATACCTCAATACAGATGATTTTAAAATGCAAGACCACGGAGTATTTTTAATACCATCTTGTTTACTGCCCCATGGGTGTCCTCTAACATTGTACTGATTTATGTTTTCATATTTCTGATAGATCTTTTCCCCACAATTATTCTAGAGAGACCTCTGAGGGGCGAGACTGTGCTATTCATCTTTGTGTTATTTTTCTTTAATCTCCTTTACCTCCCATAACATCTAACAAGGCATTGTATATTCCAGGTACTTTATACTATTATTTACAACAGTGGGCCTCATGGCCCAGAAAAAAATATATATCTGGTTGTGTGCACATGCATGCACAGAGCTAAAGGTTGGGGAGCAAATCATGCTAAAAAAGTGGGGTAAAGGGTATTCCAGACAGAGGCAAGCAGCAAAGCCACCCCCAATACTGAACAGTTGGATAAGCAAGAGAGTAGGACTTGGAAAAGACTTTATGAACAGTTTGTTACTGGAGCAGGATGAAGCAGGAGGTGGTCAAAAAAAATGAGGCTAGATGCATAAAATGGGTGAATTTTATTGTATGTAAATGATACCTCAATACAGATGATTTTAAAATGCAAGACCACGGAGTATTTTTAATACCATCTTGTTTACTGCCCCATGGGTGTCCTCTAACATTGTACTGATTTATGTTTTCATATTTCGGATAGATCTTTTCCCCACAATTATTCTATAGAGACCTCTGAGGGGCGAGACTGCTATTCATCTTTGTGTTATTTTTCTTTATTCTCCTTTACCTCCCATTAACATCTAGAAGGCATAGTACATTCCAGGTACTTTATACTATTGTTTGCAACAGCGGGCCTCATGGCCCAGAAAAAATATATATCTGGTTGTGTGCACATGCATGCACACATGTACATATGTACATATATAGTCAGTGTGAAGGAAATAACAGTCTAAATAAAAGCCACCAAAGGCACCCCTGTATTACTGACAACTGCTTTAATATATTGATGCTCATGATCAGCCGAGTTAACAATAAGAAATGGAAGACGGGCTTGGTGAATTCAGAGCTTCAGAGTCTTGGAGACAACATCCCTTAGTCTAAACATGTAAATAAAAACTAGCATATCCTTGCAGACAAAAGGATTCCCTCAGTTCAGTAATATATTTAAGTCTACCTTACCTCTACTCATGCTTCTGGTCCTCCCTAAATCTCATAAGAGAGAATTTTTAATGATTTAAGAAGTCAAACATTATCTCCAACAAGCTTAATATTCTAATATCTATGACCACAAGACACTTTGCTCATTTCTTCTTGCCTCGCCTCTTTTAACAAGTCAGTGTCATAGAAAAAAATTTTTAAAAGATGGGGACTTCACACCTGGATGCTAGAAACTTAAGGGATGTAACAACTAGAGGTAAAGAGTGGACTGGGTAGAATCCTGACTGGACAAAAGAACAGAAGGTTATTTTGTGTGCAGTTGTTAAATTTTGAATATGAACCAGGTTAATATGTAAGATGTAAATTTACTGACATGAAAAGCTGGTGATAATTAACTCGGAGGGGGGGAAGCAAATTATAAAATAGCATGTAGAGCATGGGTTCTTTGGTTAAAAACAGATATGTGTACACAGAAGTGGATATGAAAAATGTGCAGTGTTAATGCTATCACTGGTGGTAGGAAGACGGTGTTTTCATTTTCCTATATTTTCTAATTTTCTACAGGGTATAACTATTGCTATTTTAATAATAGTTATTTTTAATTTAACAAAAGAGGGAATTACTTAGCTGCTTCTTTAACAAGTATAGTTTTGCTCTAAAATAGTTTAAGTGACTATATTAAGACTATAGTTCCCTTTCTCAAGTTCATTTTTAAACTCTTCTTTCACACAAACAGAAGATATTTAGCACTGTATCCACAATTGCATGTATGATCTATTTGCTGAAATTACTTGAAAGCATTTTGACTGAGGAAAATGTTATGTCTCTGAAGTTTATTCTAATTTTTTGTTGCTTTTGTTTTGTTGCTTTTGTTTTGTTAAGATTTCTTCACGCAAGATGTTGTATCAGACAAGATGCCATATGTCCCCAAACCTCAGCAGGAACAACTCAGAGTCTGTAAAACAAATTTAATGATGCTTTTTCATAAACTGACTTCCCGATGATGCTTAAAATATGCACATATTTTAAGAAACCAATAATCAGGAAAACCTAATTAGGAGAGAGATCATTATGACTAACAAAAAAGGTTGGCAAATCACGTTCGGAGATGTATATTCGGACGTCTGCCATGATTTCATGTACAATTAATATAATAACTGTACATTGTGTGCTTTAATCCTTGGATAATTAAGATACACTACATTAAGCTTTTAGAAAGAACATCGTTATTTGGAGTATTTAGCTGTTATTCCATATAGAAAAAATGTTTTCCTCCCATTCTAGATGTTTATGCCCTTGAGAAGAAAATGCCTTGCAGCCCTGACAGAAGTGTCTCAGTTGTTAGATCATCAGCCCACACACGGAAGAGTCGAGGGTTCAATTCCCTGTCAAGGGCATGTACCTGGGTTACAAGTTGGATTCCTGACCCCAGTTAGGGACCATATGAGAGGCAACCAATCAACGATGTCTCTCTCACATAAATGTTTCTCTCTTTCTTTCTCTCTCTCTCTCTCTCTCTCTCCCTCCCTCCCTCCTCCCCATTCCCCCTCTCTTCTACTCTCTAAAAATCAAATGGTAAAAATAGCCTCAGGTGAGGATTAACAAGAGAAAGAGAGAAAGAGAGAGAGAGAGAGAGAGAGAGAGAGAGAGAGAGAGAGAGAGA
>NW_005371410.1:9270351-9273812 GCF_000412655.1 Myotis brandtii
GAAAGAAAGAAAGAAAGAAAGAGAAAGAAAGAAAGAAAGAAAGAGAGAAAGGAAGAAATTGAAAGAGAGGGAGGGAGGGAGGAAACACCTTACACATGCTGGCTCTCCTTACATGAACACATGTGCATAAAAAAGGTGAAATTATTATCCACTTATTTTTATCTTTCTAACACCAATCATTCATGTAATTTACAGCACCAACAAGATAAGTCATGACTTTCAGTTAAAAATGGCTAAGCAAAGGAATTATTCTCCTTGAAAAACAACCTAAAAATATAGAAGAAAATTTTCTGGAACAAGGACATAGTGACAACTCCCAAAATGCAAACTATGAAGCACACCTAAGCAATAGAGGGTAATTTTACTACCTGTACCTCTTCACACACTGATGGGAAAAGGTTTCCCTAAAACCTTCCCCTCCAGGGAAAGGCCCGGCCTGTCCAGTGCCCTGTGAGGTATAGGGCAGGTGGAGTGGATGGTAGGGAATATATCTGGAAGCAATAAAGATTCAGAGCAAGACACAGACACAGAATGTCATGGGAGATATAGCTAGAACAGAAACCGTTTTTAAAAAATTTTTATTGATTGGTTTTAGAGAGAAAAGGGAAAGGAAGAGAGAGAAAAACATCGATTTGTTGTTCCACTTATTTATGCATTGATTGGTTGATTCTTGTATGCGCCCTAACCAGGGATCAAACCCACAACCTTAGAGTATCAGGATGACACCCTAACCAGTCAGGGCCAAACAGAAACACTTTTTAAACATTGCATTTCTATTACCTCTGACCTAACCTTGGAGGAGGGAGACTGCCAGAGGAAAATCAGCCAAACCAAGAAAATACACAGTCAGTGACTTTGCTGTGAGTCCTATCTCCTATTAAAGGCTAAAATCTAAGGGAAGACAAATTCACAGGACAAAGAAAATAAACTATTTGGTGAGGGGACTTTTGAAACAAAATCAAAACTTAAACTTCAGGCTGTCCCAGTTCACATTCCCCTTGCCCCATAAACAAAAGATGAAGAACATAAAAACACAATGAAACAGGAAATTGAAGCAACTAGTTCGAAAAAATAAGGCAGTAGAATCTAGATTTTTTTTAAAAATAGAAGAGAAAAATGAAAATATTACTGAGATGAAAAACATTAGGAGAAAAAACACACAGATGGAATGACTACATATAAAAATCACAATAAAAACACGGAGGGCAGGATTGAGTAAGTCACTGTAAAAGTGGGTGCGGGAAGAAAAGACAACAGACATATAAGGGGTGTTTTGGAAGAAAAGAATTAAAGCAGAAAAATGCTAAAAATATAATAGGCCTCATTGGTGGTCAAGAAGGAACAAATTAAAACCTAAATTAAGTACTCATCAAACTGACAAAATTTTTAAGTCATATAAATAGCAATTATTAGTGAGCATATGGAGCAATGAGGAGTTTCATCTGCTAGTGAGAATGTAATTAGAAATATCCACCCACCCAAAACACAGACCCACTCCATGACTCAGCAATGCCGCTCCTAAGTATATACCCAGCAATGGTACACATGCTGACATGCACCCGTACACACATATGAAAATGTTCACGATGGCTTTTTTTTTAATAGTTGCAAACAACCAAGAGCAACCTAAGCCCATCAGTAGTAGAATGGAAACATACTTTGTGGAATACTCATGCAATGGATGACTATGCTGCAGGGTCAGCAAACTTTTCCTGTAAAGGCTAGATAGTAAATGTTTTCCACTCTGAGAGCCTCTGGTCTCTGTTGCAACTACTCAACTCTGCCACAGAAGCACAAAAGCAGCCACAGACCCTACCCAAACAAACAAGTGTGGCTGTATTCCAATTAAGCTTTACTCATGGACAATGAAATCCGAATGTCATAATTTTCACATCACAAGGTAATTTTCTTTAGATCTTTTCAATCATTTAACAACATATAAATCATTTTCAGCTTCCAAGTCATAAAAACAGGCAGCAGGCTAGACTTGGCCAGTTTACCGATCCCTGCTAAAAAGCAATAAACATGTACAAAGCACACCCACCTGTACCAGAAGGATGATCTTCAAACGTAAGATTGAGGTTTTTTTTAAAAGTGAGCAAGTTCAAAAAGAACATACACAAAAGAAAAATCAGATGATCATATTGATATGGAAAAAGCATTTAACCAAACCCAACATCCATTCTTGATAAAACCCTTAATAAACTAGGAATAGAGAGGAATTTCCTCAACTTGATAAAGACCATCTACAAAAAGCCTACAGCTAGCATATTGGATCCTTTAACCCTAAGATCCAGAACAAGGCAAGACTGTCCTCTCTCACCATTCCCATTTAACATTATACCAGAAGTTCTAGCTAAGATGATAAGAAGAGGAAATAAAAAGTATACAAACTGGAAAAGAAGAAATAACACCATCTTTGCTTGCAAATGACATGATTGTCTATGTAGAAAATACCAAAAGGGGTGGGTGGGGAAACACCTCCTGGAACTAAAAAGCCAATACAGTAAAGGTTGCAGGATACAAGAATAATACATAAAAGTCTACTGTTTTCATATATATATATGACCTTAATATGCAAAGAGACCAAACGGCAGAACAACCAAACAACCGGTTGCTATGACATGTGCTGACCACCAGGGGGTGCACAGAACATGGCGGATGTCGGCCATGGCGGGATGGTGGAGCAGGTGAGTGAGGGTGCCAGGCCAAGGCAGGGCACCAGTTGCTGTCATTGGGGTGAGCCTCTGGTGGTTACTGAAAATCGGCCTTAATATGCAAAGAGACCAAACAGCAGAACAACCAAGCAACCGGTTGCTATGACATGCGCTGACCACCAGGGGGTGCACAGAACATGGCGGATGTCGGCCATGGCGGGATGGTGGAGCAGGTGAGTGAGGGTGCCAGGCCAAGGCAGGGCACCAGTTGCTGTCATTGGGGTGAGCCTCTGGTGGTTACTGAAAATCCTTTGCTCCCCTGCACTGTGGTCCTGCCAGGTACTCACACTTGCTGCTGGCGCCAGCCCTGCTCACACCCACTGCTGGTGCCGGAGCCGCCACTTGCACCTGCTGCCGGCATCCAGCACTGGCCCTGATCGCTTGGTGCCGTTAGCTGGTGAGAGCAGCCGCTGCCGGCCCTGATAGTCCCTCAGGGCTTCTCCACCTTCCCCGGCTCCAGAGGGGCGATCGGGGCTGGCAGCCGCCTTTCACACCCACTGCCGACGACAGCCCCGTTCACACCTGCAGCTGACACTGGTGCCGATCACCCCTAAGGGCTTCTGCATCTCCCCCTGCTCCTGAGGGGTGATTTGGGCAGCAGTCACCAATCGCACCTGCTAATGCCGCTGGCCCAACTCACACCCGCTGCTGGCGCTGGCCCCAATCGCTCCGTGCCATCAGTGGGTGTGAGCAGGCTGGCGCTATCAGCACGTGGGAGTGGCAGCAGCGGGCACAGAGCTGCCA
>NW_005371410.1:9273880-9297204 GCF_000412655.1 Myotis brandtii
CAGGAGGGGCCGGGCGGGGGTGGGGAGGATGGGCGGAGACCCACCCCTGTGCCCATCGCAGCCTTGTAGCCCACAGTTCCTTTCAAGATGCACAAATTCATGCACTGGGCCCCTAATATAACAGAAATAAACAACTGGAATTTGAAATTTACAATACAATACCCTTTACAATAAATGGAGAGATATTCTGTGTTTGTAGACTGAAGATTTAGCATTATTAAGACATCAATTCTTCCCAACCTGATCTACAGATTCAATGGGATCCCAATCAGAATCCCAAAAAACTATTTTGTGGATATCAACAAACTAATTCTAAAGTTTATGTAAAAAGATAAAGACTGAGAATAGCCAACATAATACTGAAAAACAAATTTTAACTAGACTCATACAACCCAAATTCTGTGACTACAAAGCTATGGCAATCAAGACTGCAGAATTAGAAAAAAAAACAAATAACCAGAAAAACACATTAAAGGAACAGAATGGAGAGCTCGGAAATAGACCCGCATAAATACAGTCAACTGATCTTTGACAAGAAGCAAAGGTAAATAGAGAAAGAATGGTGCTTCCAACAAATGGCACTGCCCACATGCAAAAGAAAAAAAATTAGCATTAAAATTAACTCAAATTGTATCATAGATCAAGAGTAAGAAACTCCTAGAAAATAACATAAGTGAAAAACTAGGTGACCTTGACTTTGACCATGAATTTTTAGATACACCACCAAGAACAATCCATGAAAGAACTGGTAAGTTAGAATTCATTAAAACTAAAACATTCTGCTCTGCAAAATACACTGATAAGAAAATGAAGAGACAAACCACATATATTTATTTGCACAACATATATTTCATAAAGTACCTGTAACCAAAATATACCAAAGGAGAGGTTTTGATTGGGAAGGGATAATGGTGAGTTTGGGGGGAGCCATTTACAATTTGTGTGCTTTATGAACAATTCTTGGAACTGCACAATAAGACTTAAATATTTTAACAAAATAGAAGATAATTTCCTGAAATAAAAAAGTGACCATATCAACAGGGCTCACTCCAACCCAAGAAACACAATTCTGAAGCATCACCATCAAGACAGACATGGGGGGAGTTGCTTAAAGTTTTCTAGGCAGAAAAAGGCAAGTCCAATTCATGGGGAGGAAAAAGTCAGACTGGCTCATATTTCTCCACAGCAACCCTCATAAAAGGCAGGGGGTATAATTATCTCAGTTTGTAAAACAATTTCAATCCATCTTCATCTCTATTACCCATGGGGAGATGTGTAGAAGTTTCATAAATCTGAATGGTGTTTATTTCTGGATGATACCATTTAGGCCCTTTTTTTGGCTTTATTCTTTCTGAGTTGCTTACTTTTATTATAATCATGTTCCATTTTTACAAAAAATAAAAAATAAAGAATATTCTTAGAGGGCAGTGGAGAGGGAGAACTATATCACCTTTCACTTTGATGAGTTTGAAAGTTCAGACTCTAGGCTCAAACTACGTGAGTTTGAAAGCAAGTCTGCCTTTGACCAGCAAGTCAATACAATGGTTAACCATTATTTATGTACACATGCTCTTCCTTTCCCTTTTTTTCCTTTAACTGGACCACCTTCAGCTTATCTTAGAGACCAGCATCTATCTAGGAAATAAATACAGTAATTTGCCCAGCAAGATGAAAGAAAATTCACCCACTGGGTAATTAATACCCAGATAAAGCTTTTTACCTATACAACCATTGATCCTCACCTGTGGCAATTGGTGAAAATCCTAATAACTCATCTTAGACATTTATGCAGCACTTACTATGGGCAGATATCAATCTAGTTGCTTTATATACGTAGATTCTCTTAATGTTCACAAAATCCCCATAAGGTAGACATGTTTACCATCCTCTTCCTATAAATAAGAAGCTGGGGCCCAAAGAGGTTACATACCTTGTCAAAGGCCATTCATGTACCAAGTGGAGAAGCCAAGACTCAAAATCTTGTCTGGCCCCAGAGCACATATTCTGTGCATGTTACATATACTGATGTCAACTATTCCCTAGGAGACTGTGCTTAGCTGTGTAGTCTTATCTCAGTCGAGTGAGTTCGCCACCTACTATCAACCAAGCCCTGTTCCCAATGCCAATTCAAGCCTCACTGGGCACATGTCTGTGTGCTGCCTGAGGGCCTTCCATCCACCTGCCTTTCCTGCTGCCGACTGGGTGCCCTCTCCCCAAAATTCCAACTCACTACCAGTTTCAACTGCCCCATCCAAACCTTTATCCACGGTCAGGTCATACTTATGAGAAGAGACTATTTTTGGTTGTTCTATTTTCAGTTATTAGATTTTGTTACTTTTTGGGAGAAAAGAAAATCACTTCGACAGCAACTTTTTTATACTTGAAATAAATACTCTTTAATATCCAGTCATTAAAAGTGCATTAGTCTCTTTTCAAAAGGTTCCTAGAGTGCATAATAATAAAAATTTTAAGAGGCAGCTCAACCCCTGCTTGGCCCAGATCCTAGAGTGTGGGTATTCAAATAAAAGTCATCTCTTTCCCCTCTTCCTCCAACCTCCTTAATAAAAGGCAGTTCCTAGAAGAACTCCTTTTGTTTTGACACACAGGTAATTTTAGCTACAGTTCTTGGCAACACAAAGAATCTACTGCCAATTACAGCAAAATAGACAGAGATAGTGGATCCCGATTGCTACCGTACTGCCTTACCACCCAAGCCATCCAAACTTGTATCTACAAGGTGGGGATGAAATTAAGGTAAATGTGATATGCTGACTTAATACCCTAATAGCAGACAACAGGGGGCCAGAACTAAGCAGTGAGCTTAATACTGTGACATTCTGGACACACTCAAAGCACATTCAAGTGTTTCTTTCTTCTTTTATAAACAACAGTGACCACGGAGATTCATTAGGAAGCTGTCAGCTGATAACAGTGTAGAGCCCTCACCTAAGACTGGAGAGTCAGTTGAGAGCTCTTCACCTCTCATTCCCTTGATTTTTGATGTTATGTCCTCTTAGCACATAGTTAGTGACAATTAGCTTACAATATGAGGTTTCTCGCTTCTAAATTGCTGAGATTAAAATGACTAGTAAGGAGCAAAGAGATGACTGAAATGGTTATGCAACTGTCAAACAAATATGGAATGAGGTGCACTACTATTTCTCCTCTGGAGGAAGGAAGGGATCTAACATTTGTCAACTGCCATTATTATCTGCTACCTCATTCCATTAAAAAGGTGAGGCTCTGAGAAGTGACTTAAGCTGGCCCCAAGGACATGAAGCTTAGGAAGAAACTAGAAGCAGGATTTACAGAGTGTGCCTGGTTCCAAGCGCATGACCTATCCACTATACCAGGATGCTCCTGACAATGTATGTGAAAATGCAGGCTTCTCACAAAGGGAACTAAGAAATGTATCACAAGTGCAGGTACATTCAAAGCAAGTTTTTTTCTTGACAGCTCACAAAGGGAACTAAGAAATGTATAAGTGCAGGTACATTCAAAGCAAGTTTTTTTCTTGACATTTAACAGGGATGCCTAGATTTTATACTTACTATACAACATATACAAATATATCATCAAGATATATGAATTTCAGAGAAAGATCTTTCACTGTTTTCTTCCCAAATATATATTTATACTTTCCCTTTCAGTGTAGAGAGTACAGAGAATGATGCCTCCCTGCTGTCAACCATGAGCCTGGAATGTGGCCCTCTATCCCAGTGCAAGTCATCTCTGAACACTGCCGTTCGGCAAGAGTAATTTTGGAATGGAATCACTGGTGGGCTCCAGTCAGCCAGCCACTCTGCAAGTTTCTACCAAGAAAGAGCCCTACTTATATGTCAGGCATTGATATACAGAGAGAGAAGATGGTTTCTTCCCTCCAGAAATCTGAATTAGAATTGGGAAGACAGGGGGTAAATGAATGATTACCCTGGATAAATGCTCTAAGATGTTACAGAAACCCAGACTTTGGCACAGAATGGGAAAGCCAGAACACCAGGACAGGCTTCCAGTGTAGGATTTGGCCAGGTATTCCTAGCAAAGTACTCAGAAGCAAGTTAGGACCAGAGCCTAGAGTGTGAATGTACTGGAGGGAATAAGAACAATTTGGATGTGAGGTCCAGGAGCTAAGGCGGGTGCAGATCCTATAGGACCTGCTGTGCCATTTACAGAAAAACACTGAGTTTTATCCAGGGGCAAAGATATGTCATTGTGAGCCAGTGAGCAGAGAATTAACATGACCGGATTGAGGTTTTAGTAAAATCACTCTAAAATAGAGGACAGTTTGAAATGGGGAAATATTAGAAATGAGGGGAACATCAGGTAGGTGGCCTACTACCAGAAGTCCTAATTATGAGGGTCTGAGCTAAGAAAGTGACAGTGGGGACAGATCAAAGGATTATTTAGGAGAATAAAGTGCCCAGTTTGTTGACAGTCTAGGGATGATGGACAAGTGAAGGTTAGGTAACACCCAGTATTCCTACTAGGGCAACTTGATACATCACTAAAAGAAGAGAGGTTGGTAAAAATGAAAAGATGATAATATTTGGTTTAGATACTTTTCCTTAATTGGTTTTTAAATTGTGATTGCTTTATTTGTAACATTCCTAGTAGTGTGGCACTACTAAATAAAATTTCATTATTTAATGACAGTAGTAACACCCACAAGACATCTTAAAAATGATCAAATAGCTTGGCCCATTTTCCCCAGAATAAGGTAATGCATGAGGAAATGCAGAAATCCAACAATAAGAAATAACGAATACATGACCAGATAATACATTTCTGCAAGTGCAAATACAGCACATGGCCAACACAAGCACAAATCATACTGCAGTGTATTGTCAGCCAAAAATCATACACAGCTTCCCAACAGGAGTTTGCAGTGTGCGTCCACACTGCTCTCGCCTCTTTGCCCTAAAGGCAATGCTTAGATTTATCACTATGAATGTTGACAGAAGATTAAACTCTAACTAGAATGTAGAGTTCATCTACATTTGGAGATACAAAGAAGGACAGTAATCCCCAACTCAAATGCCCTCAGTGACAGTCGGATAATAGAAATCAAGAAAGTAGCCTGGATGGAACATAGTAGGGAGTGGTGAAGACTGCAGCAAATGGAGGCATGTTTACCCCCATTTGGTGTTTTAAAACATAGTTGCAAATTTCTTGACACTTAGCCCATGGAGAGGTGGGGTCTATAGCCCTTCCTCCTACATTCTGATGGGCTTGAGACCACTTCAACCAATAGAGTAAAAGAAAAGTGACAGTACAACCTCAACAATAGGTCCTTGTTAAATAGAAAACTACAAGCCCAAAATGGCGTCACTAGTGCTAACAGCCCATGATTCCAAATTTAATACCTGATCCAATAGTAGTGTCAACCCCTCCTAGAAATACAATCTTAATCAACCAGTCTGCAACTTTCAGGGTAATCTGAAATTTTACCCAAGTGTCACAGGGTAATGTCATGCGGGCCCTCTTCCATTCCCTTTTCCCCCAAAAGATGTCCTGGCCTAAAAATAATCATCCCTTTTCTTCTGTTATTAGCTCCCTTGCCCCACTCTTCTTCCTATAAAAACCTTCTAGTTTATACAACCTCTCGGAGGTCCTTTTAGTTCCTAGATGGGATGTTGCTTGATTCGATGATCACCTAATAAAACCAGATTTACTCGGTTGATTTCGTTTTAACATCCTTAACGGCCAGGTGGCTTTTGCCTTGTTCTGCTGGAACATTTGCTCTTGGATCACTGAGCTGCCCTGTAGGAAGGACACTGAGGCTGCCATGTTCCAGAAGAGGACCACGTGCAGAGAAGGAACGCTGCATAGAGACTCAGGGAAGCCCAAGGAGCCCCAAACCATCCCAGCTCAGGCACATGATACATGAATAACGACACCTCCACGTGACTCGCCTCCAGAATTTAAGTCTTCCAATTGAGGCCCTGGACACTGTGGAGTAAGAACAAACCATCCCCACTACATCTTGTCAATTCCTGACCCACAGAACCCATGAGCCTTAAGAAAGGGTAGTTGTTTTCCAACACTAAGTGCTGAGATGATCTGTTAGGCAGAATAAAAACTAGAAGTTCTGCTGCCATGTGGGGGTGCAGGGCCAGTGTCAGAAGACCCTCCCATGTATCAAAGCAGCCAGAAACTTAGATTTGTATGTGAGTTTTCTAATTGTTAGAACACACGTGGGCCAAGTAAAACATGATTGTGACCACCAGTTTGCAACTGCTCGCATGTATACAGATTCTTTGGAGCAAAGAGCTGTGACCTTGATGACAGCCCCTTTCAGGAAGCATGTAGTCAGCAGTTCAGTCCACTGTGCCAACACCACTCTACACCGTGCCAGTTTTATTGTCACTTTTCCTTAGACCACATTAGACAAGAGTCAGCTCCAGTGAAGGCTAAGAAATTCCCAAAAATTATTCCTAAAAGCACTCTAGGATTTGCTCTAATGTTAAATCTCCAATGGATTTTAAGTTCTATATTCGAATGCCTCAAAGCCATGCATGAAAATAGAAGTCAAGGCCAGTAAGTTTGGAGTCACAAATGTGAGCTCCAAGGGCATGCCCGTGGTCCATAACCCAACACCGACCAGGAACTCAGCTGTAGAATAAAGGGGCACAGAGCCTAGTACATTATCTATCTATCTATCTATCTATCTATAAAAGCCTAATATGCAAATTGTCCCCACAGGAGTTCAACTGGGAGACAGGGAGTTAGATCGCTTGCTATGATGTGCGCTGACCACCAGGGGGCGGTGTGGAAAGAAGGAAGGCCCCGGCCGGCAGCCGAAAGGCCCTGATCGCCCTGATAGCTGGCCAGGCCTAGGGACCCTACCCATGCACAAATTTCATGCACCAGGCCTCTAGTAGGTCAATAAAAGATAAATGGATAAAAAACCAACTCAGTAGGTAATTTGTCTGATCTTTCTTTACATTATATGTTGGCGTCTTCACACACACACACACACACACACACACACACAAGCTAATCTAGGTTCACTTAGGTCTTAAACTAATGTAAATTGTTAAGCCTCTAAAACATAATTTGCAAGTTCTCCTAAGTTTTTATACCTGATGGGGAATAGCTAGTTCATTATGGTACACCATAGAATAAAAGCTTTGCCAAAAATGAAAAGCCTTAAACAACCCAAAAAGGCCATTCTTATTTAATCTACTAACCAGGGAGGTTTGTATACAACATTTAGTTGTGAAAGAAAACAAAAAACAAAACAGACTCCTATGTGCATCTCTGTAATTTTTACCAAATATCACGCAGACCTAAATTAATCTTCTTGTAAGTGACTAGGGCTTTGTTTGTCTGCTTGTTTTAATTTTCTTCATAAGGAACAGAGACAAAAGTCCTGTGAAACTACACAAGAATGTTTACTTATAAATACATGGCATTCAACAAATTAGCATTCTATTTACTTCCTGTGAAATCACTGTTGCACAGCCATCTGTAGAAATGAGCTATGATATAAATTACCAGATGATGACTTGGACATGAACTCACAGAGCAAGTTCAAACCCATTCTGTGATCTGCTCGGGAGGCATTCGGAGTAGGATGGCTCAGAATGGCCAGAAGTTGATACCATGGCCAGGAGATTCCGTCCCTTCCTTTCTGCTTGAATTTCACAGACCACAGGCCTGTGTGCACAGAAAAGTGCTTGAGACATGTGAAGAACATGTGCTACCTCGTCTGGATTATAAATGAAGGACTCAGAACTGATGTGGGACACCCAAGGAAATTCTGGTTTCTTCAGCATTCATAAGTGGATATTCAAGACCATGAAGTGCTAAGAGTTTACAAGAAAACTGGAGGGGATATCCTGAGACTTAGAGCCAAGGCCTCCAGTTCTCCTAATAATGTTCCCTTCTCTCCCACCTTCTTTTTATCGCATGTACAGGATGAGCCTGAAGGCGGATAACAAGGTAGAAGCTTGAAAACACTATCATTTTGAAGCCTATAAAATCACTGCTCAAGCTTCTCTCTGGGAGTTAAGCTGGGCAAGTGGTTCATCATGTGCCCAATAAGTTCTGAGACTCCACTCATCAAACCAGGCTCTTCTCCGTTTCATTAACCCAGGACTCCAGGAGACATGGCTTCAGGGAAGAAAGGATCTTATGTTGCTGTAACATTTACAACTGCTTCAAAATACTCTGCTACCGTGAACGTCTGAGTGTGTAAAAGTATGTGAGAAAGAGAGAGAGAAAAGACACAGAATAAAACTTCATTTTATTTTTTAAAAAAAGCATTTTAGCTTAGTTTTTCTGAGCTAAGATATTTAGTATCCTGAATACTATTAAAAGTTAGCTCTTACATTAATAAGTAAAGGTTCCTATAGCAATTCAGAATTGAGGCAGGAAGGCAACTAAAGAAACCAAAAACTCAAACTTGACCCTTTGGAATGGCAACCCACTGATGTCACCATAAGGATCACACATATCTAACTAAGATATTGAAACACAAACTCTACCCATATGGTTCCATAGTAAATAAAGAAAAGGGGGAGGTTCAAACAGGACAGAGCTCTGGGTTGGTGGGGTTCAAGGATAAACATTTAACTTCTATTTCTCTAGAAAAGCGTGTTACTTCCTATAAAAACCTTTAAAAATTGCCAGCATCTCACCATCTATATGTAGATATTAGCAAAAGCTTGATTTCCTTTAAAGAATTTATATTTTGTTTCCTCTCCAGCCCCAGAAGGCAACGCAACATAGAGAACAGATGGTGGGAACTAAGTAGGAGAAACTAAAGGTGAAAGTTTTCAAAGATGCACCAATTTAAATGTCTACCTCTGAAAAATAAAACCCTGTGCCTATAAATTAAGTTGATTTTATGTTTTCGTAACATGCTTATCATCACAGCTGAGATCCAGAACACATGCTCCGTGACAACAATCAAGAAAGGGTGTTCCCTGGGCCCATCCATTGACTGGTCCAGAAATCCAGCTCACACATCCAAAATGTTTGCTTCTTTTGATGTCTCTGGGTTAGACCATAGGTTTTCAAACTCTATAAAGTGTCGCTTTTGTTCAAATAAAATATTAGCAAAAGTGTGAACAAGTCTCTGGATGCAGACTTGCCCAGTGAAAGGGTGCTTGTGGTCGGGTGCAGGGGGTGGCAGAGTCTGCCTACTTCCCCTCTTCACCCCTGAGTGATGGTAGGATTCTTCTGCTTGGGCAAGGCTCAGAGGGAAGACTGCAGATGGCTGGTTTTGTGTGAAATGTGTGCATTCCGTGTCCAGACTCTTACATATTTCTCCACATTGCTCAGTGGGACAATGCTCTGGAAAATCAGGCTGAAGGATTTCACTTTCTACTCTGCTGGAGATGGGATGTTCTCGTCTCTTTGCCATCTATGCACTAGATGGGAGAGTGTGGCTGTCAATAAAACTTTGGAAGAGAGTAAGGCCATCATGAGGCAGTGGCACCAGGCTCTTTGTGTGCTTTTGCAATCTCCCAGCTAGCCAGATTTCGGTGGTCTTTTCCTGAAACCTTTGGGCAGAAGATAAGACATTCTCTTCTTTGTTTGGCACTTTAATCCTATTACTTCACACCTGGTATTTGAACCAGTTTGAAGTAATGCTGGTTAGTGAAATAGGGAGGGTAACACTAAGTGAAGGGAAGGGCAAATCTATTACAATTTCATTGTAAATCATTTCCTTGACTCACCAGGCAGCCAGGCATTCTAAGCAATGTCAGGGATAATAGAGATTTATTACAACAAATTAAGGGCTAATCAGAGTGTGTTCTGAGATAAACAACATGGTAAAGCAAATATAAATGTCTAAGAGGAAGCATTGGCCGGTAAAAGACTCATCTCATCAGTGTAGGTGGTAGTAGAAAACCAAATTCTGTTCAGATTTCACTTACTTTGTATAAATTTCTGCACTGTCCCATGTGTACATGAGAGATTGTTGAGAATAATACATGTATTGACACACACTAATTTATTCAACAAATATTTACTGTGTATTCCATGTGGATACAACATGGTGATAGACACTGTATGGGATAGAGAAGAGTGAGTCATACTGGGAGTTCATGGTCTGATATGTCCATGGAGGAAGACAAATAACAGTGAAGGTTGCAACTAAGAACCAAATGCACAGGATGAGCTATTGGTACCATGGGCCTCCGTGAGCCTGGGAGGTGGGTCACAGGATGCTGTGCCAGGGATGGCAGCTAAAAGGAGGCTTGTTGTGAGGTTGAGTCTGGGGGTGTGATTGGATTTGGAGAGTCTGGCAAGAAAGGTGAAGATGTGTAGGAGAGATGGCCTAGAGGTGGACATCAGGCAATGGTATTCAAGGAACAATGAGGGTATGAGTAGGTCTGAGGTCTTTGTTAGGTTGTGGCAGAGAATTTTGGAAAGTGCATAGAGGCAAGATTACATAAGGCATGAAATGTTATCTACAGGTGTCTTCCTGATAGCAGCATTAGTTTCTCATGGGGGGGGGGGGGAATATAAAATATTCTCCATTCTTTCAGACCTTGTAATTAAACTAAGTGGGATTTATAACTCAATTTAATTCTAATTATTTGTTTTTTATTCATTTTCTTAAGGCTTCCTGAAGAGATTTTATAATGATCAGTGCTTGATGTCATTATGTAACTAGATTTATGACATTATTTAATCATCTTCCATTATTTTATTTTTCATAACCAAATGTTATGCTGAATTCCTGTTCTTTCGTGGGGGAGTTTTACAATGAGGGTTGCAAGTTTAAGAAAATCCATCTTCTGACTAAGATCTTCTGTGTCAGTAACAAAGATGTTACAGTATAAGGTTTTTAGAGAAAATATGGCCTAGTTGCCCGGAAGGCAGAAATACACTGCTAAGTGAAAATCAATGAACTAATTCTGTTAAAATAAGGAAGGGCGAAAAATAACCTTGGAACCTGGTGACTTTGGTTGGTTTAGTGTAGTAAAAATTAACCTAATTTAGCCTTTACATTTCATTCATTTTGATACTTTTCCACATCAGTATTATGATATCATTTTACCCCGTGGTGTTGCATATTAAATCTCCCTACTCATGTCCTCATTGTTCCTTGAATACCATTGCCTGATGTCCACCTCTAGGCCATCTCTCCTACACATCTTCACCTTTCTTGCCAGACTCTCCAAATCCAATCACACCCCCAGACTCAACCTCACAACAAGCCTCCTTTTAGCTGCCATCCCTGGCACAGCATCCTGTGACCCACCTCCCAGGCTCACGGAGGCCCATGGTACCAATAGCTCATCCTGTGCATTTGGTTCTTAGTTGCAACCTTCACTGTTATTTGTCTTCCTCCATGGACATATCAGACCATGAACTCCCAGTATGACTCACTCTTCTCTATCCCATACAGTGTCTATCACCATGTTGTATCCACATGGAATACACAGTAAATATTTGTTGAATAAATTAGTGTGTGTCAATACATGTATTATTCTCAACAATCTCTCATCTACACATGGGACAGTGCAGAAATTTATACAAAGTGAAATCTGAACAGAATTTGGTTTTCTACTACCACCTACACTGATGAGATGAGTCTTTTACTGGCTCATGCTTCCTCTTAGACATTTATATTTGCTTTACCATGTTGTTTATCTCAGAACACACTCTGATTAGCCCTTAATTTGTTGTAATAAATCTCTATTATCCCAGATATTGCTTAGAATGCCTGGCTGCCTGGTGAGTCAAGGAAATTATTTACAATAAAACTGCAATAGATTTGCCCTTCCCTTCCAATTTCACTGAACAACATTACTTCAAACTGGTTCAAACACCAGGTGTGAAGTAATAGGATTAAAGTGCCAAAGAAAGAAGAGAATGTCTTATCTTCTGCACAAAGGTTCCGGGAAAAGACCACCGAAATCTGGCTAGATGGGAGATCATTAAGCACATAACAGTCTGGTGCCACTGCCTCCTGATGGCCTTACTCTCTTCCAAAGTTCTAGTGCACAGATGGCAAAGAGACTTGAGAACATCCCATCTCCAGCAGAGTAGAAAGCGAAATCCTTCAGCCTGATTTTCCAGAGCACTGTCCCACTGAGCAATGTGGAGAAATATGTTAAGAGTCTGGACACGGAATGCACGTTTCACACAAAGCCAACCATCTGCAGTCTTCCCGCTGAGCCCTGCCCAAGCAGAAGAATCCTACCATTAGACCGACTTTAGAACTCTACAAATCCCAAGTCATCTCCACTGCAGCCTCCTTAGCATCTTGTTCACCCATGAGGTGTTCAGACTCATCACGGTAGCTACTTCAATTGGGATTGAGTCCATCTATCTGACCTTGCTAGAAGAGATACAACCCTGACAAGTTCCCTGCAAGGCACATTGGTGCGGAGAGGATTTAGCCCAATGGCTCTCAGATAGAGCCTTCCACATTGAACTTTCCACCTAAACATAGAATCCCTCTTGGATAGTATCTTCACTGTTAGAAGCCCAAGCCCACCTACACAACCTCTGGAGGAAGTTGGGTGAGGTGGCAAGCAAGGAAGAGAGTCCCCAGTCTAAGCTGTCAGACTCCCAAAAAACTGATGAATCACCTTTCTTCCTGTCTCGGTAAGAGGAGGGACAAGAAGCTGCTAGCACTCTATGGGCTGACTCCTGGCCTCCATCAGTTCACCCAGACTCTGCCAAAGTGAAGCTGATTTAACACTGGATTCTGTTTATCAACATATACACTGTGATTTTCTACAATGACTGAGGTAAATATAATGTTCAAAAAAGGTTGGACACTAGAAATACATTTACAAAGCATTGTGGAATCTCAACCCTGGGCTATATGTTAGCATTATTATTCCAAAAAATGTTTAATGGAGATATATTAATACAATGTTGGCAGCTGTTTCTTTGGGGAGAAAGGCTACCCTTAAGGTCTTAAATGTTCAAACGATCTTGTATGAAATGAGAGTGTTAGTAGATAACTGGTCACTGGCTAACATTGTGGTACATATATACAATGGAATACTACTTAGCCTTAAAAAAGATAAAATATCACCATTCACAATAACATGGATGGATGTTAAGAGTATTATGCTATGTGAATAAGTCAGAAGGAAAAAGACAAGAACTGGATCATTTCACTCATATGTGGGATATAAAAACAAACAAACAAAACCGAAACAAACTCAGATATAGACAATAGAAGGGTGGTTACCAAAGGGAAAGGGGGGAGGCAGGAATGGAGAGGGTAAAGGGGGTCAAATACATGGTGATGGAAGGAGCTACACAATGGTAGTGAGCACACAATGTACTATACAGATGTTGTGTTATAAAGTGTACACCTGAAATTTGCTATTAACCAAAGTTACCCCAATAACTAAAAATATAAAAATAAGTTAGTTCATCATACTATTTTTTGAACTCCATGAAAAAATTATATTTTAAACTATTTTAAGATAATTTTAGATACATATCACTTTTATTCACAATTAAAATAGAATTTGACTGAAGGAGGTTTATAAAATTGCTTCATTGCTTTACAGCCATAAATAAAGCTTGAATGCCAAATGCCAATTTAAGGATGGGTATCTACATATTGCTTTAACATATGGGTGAAATTCCACAGACACCTACAAAATAAGAATGCTTTGTGAATAGGTTTCAGTCTAGCTCTTTTGTAAATGAATGCCTATCATATAATGTGGCTGTGTAGACTCTGGCAGGAATAATGTTTCTATCAAAGACAGATTTATGTGATAGGCCAATAAACCCCAATGTGGGCAATTTTGAGATTGCAACAGGAAAAAGACAAAGAAATTTAGGGTAAAAACAATTTTAGGAAAAGAAGTATTGAAGTATTGATCTCCATTTTTTCTGCCCCGCCTTTTTATTGAATTTATTGGGGTGACACTGGTTAACAAAATTATACAGGTTTTAGGTGCACAATTCTACAACACACCATCCATACACTCTATTGTGTGTTCACCACTCCAAGTCAAGTCTGGGACACTAAAAATAAGCATTATTCAAACCTTTTGAGAAACTTGATTCCAAACTGTTTCTCATGAAAATCTTTGTAACTGGGGGAGCTAATCATGGCAAACCACGTGGATAATGTTTATTTCTAGACCTCTAATTGAGCATAGTTGTAAATGTGCTATCAAAGTACCCTCACGTATAAAATAAGCAGCTAAATTCAGCAGTCCCCCACCCTCCCAGCTCCACAGCCAGGACAATTCTGGTTGGCTCCTATAGCAATGATTTGGACTGTCCTGCCAATCAACATAAGATAGGTCCCCATTGACAACATCACTGCCAAACAGACGGATCCTTTGAAGTTCTTCATGGCACTGCCCCCCTCACACTGCCTGTGCCTGCCATTTTCATTCTCTCTCTCACTCACTCTAAGTTGTCTCTTAGCTCACTTTCCTGTTAGTTGTCATTAGTCATATCTGCAGATGATGGATTAGTCACGTGCCTTTCAGGGTCTTATTATTCTGTTTGGGTAAATGGTGAATTGGCACTTGCTGTCTAGGGAAATAAAAGAGATGCTGAATTAATGAGCATGGTTAATTTGAATTCTCAAGAGTGGCTCAACAAACCAGGCTGCTTTGAACAGAAATCTGCAACTCGGATATTCTGACCTTTTAAATGCCATCAAAAGTGTAATGTAAGTATACTTTACTTCTGCTACGGTAGCATAAATCAGAAAAACTGGCTTAATTAGTTTTGTTTGCAGTAGCTGAGTTATTAAAAAATACAAGTCCTTGAGAGCAGTTGGTGTTGCCATCTGGCCCATCCCTTTGCTGCTGGTCTCTTTCCCTTCTGTTTCTTGCCGTCCAGAAGCTGACACCTCTCCAGACATACGGCATTTGGGCTGTTATTACAAGTGGATGTGTGAGGACAGGACTAAGGTCAGTCCACCTTCACAAAAAACATTTACCTAGAAGGAATGTGGCCTCGGAGTGGGGAGAGTCTATGTGGAAAGAAACGAGTAGTAAGGTTGTTGGCCTCTCAGGCAAGGGGCAAGAATACTTCTAATAATGCATCTGAGCAGCTGTCCATCAGCTGTGAACTGTGCACCCCAACTGGCCTAACCACAAGTTCCCAGATCCAAGCTCCTAAATCACCAGGTCTTCTAAGCCATAGTCTATTGACGTTCTTCTTGTCCCACTCTCATCATTTCAGGTCTCTGGTTCTTCAGAATTTTCAACAGGAAAAGGTAAAGGATGTTTCTGTATTCCACTTAGAGTTTTACTAAACACTAGAGGCCCGGTACATGAATTTGTGCACGGGTGGTGTCCCTCGGCCTCACAGGTGATTGAGGCCAGCCAGCCGGGGTGAGGGACCACGGGAGGTTGGCCAGCCATGGGAGGTTGGCCGTGGGAGCGCACTGACCACCAGGGGGCAGCTCCTGCATCGAGCGTCTGCCCCCTGGTGGTCAGTTCACGTCATAGCTACAGGCCAGTCATCTGGTCATCCAGTTGTAACGTCACTTAGGCTTTTATATATATTGATTATCCCTTCTTCAGTGGCCTCCGGGTTTAGAAGATTAAATGTCTTCCTTATAACACTGATTCCATGCCTTGGGAGTCAGCTTGATTCTAGTCCTCTAGTCACTTGGCAATTGGCCTTGTGAATTTCTCTGGAAACCAATTTCCTCAATCAGAAAATGGGAAAGTTGAACTGGATAAAATGTAGAGTACTTTACAGATTGAAGTTCTATGATTCTGTGACTTCTTGAACTAAATACAACTACAGTGTCCTCTTTCTATTTGTTAGTATTAAAATCTATTCTCAGTTAACTGAACTAATAAAATATACACACACAAGCAT
Source organism: Myotis brandtii (assembly GCF_000412655.1). Lineage (NCBI taxonomy): Eukaryota > Metazoa > Chordata > Mammalia > Chiroptera > Vespertilionidae > Myotis > Myotis brandtii. The sequence goes on from NW_005371410.1 coordinate 9,289,673, forward strand.
GTAAATATTTACCACTAATTGTTTTTTTTTCCTTTTTTTCCTACTGATAAGAAAGCACACACCATGTTCCAAGTGCAATTCATGCTTCTAACCATTTTTGAACCAGTTAGCAATTATGGACACTCAGGAAGCTGTAGTTACACACAACCCAGATCAGGGATTTCCCCTGAAATTCAAAGAACCCCTCAATTTTGGAAGAAAGATGAGAAGACCTTTCAGTTTCCTTTGCAACCATGGCTAGAAGACAAAATTCTCCGTTTAAAGTAATGATAAATACACCTGACTAGAAAAGCCAACTCACTCAGGAAGCATCAGAGAACACCTTTGACTTCTTGGTCATCGAAAGTTCACCAAAACATTTATCCCTTAACCGTAGCAGCAGGCATAAGTGGCGCTACAAATGTTTTGTTTGCAAGATTTTAAAACGTAGGAATTCATAGTACTTTATGTAGCTGAAAATAAAAGTGAAAGGTTTTTTTTAAAGGTCATTCAATATCTTCAAATTCAATTTATTTAATGTTCTATTAAACACTGAATAGTGTGTGTGTGTGTGTGTGTATAAAGCTTGAATAATTAAATCACTCTTTTGAGCAATCACCAAACCCATCTTTGTGCCTGACATTTCTGTCTCATAGAAAAGCCTACAGAAGGCCTAAATAACTGAGGATATAAAAAACACTAATAACTATTATTCCGGAGGTTGTTATCTGGTAAGTGACTGTGTGCCTGGTTTCACTCCAGGCCCATGACCAGGTCCCAAGACCTGCTGCACCCTTCCATAATGATTCAGGTACAGAAGCTCTGCTCTGTAATACATAACTCTCTGTTACGTGAAAACTGTAAATGATTCAACCAGATGTGAATAACCCAGTTACTGCCTTTTATCTCAGGGAGGACAAACCGGTATTGCCTTTATAAGGACGATAATGCAACCTGCTGTTTCTCTGCCACTTTCCCTTTTCTAAATCCCTCTCTGCCACTGCCTGGCTGTGGCTTAAGGATCCTCTTTCTCAGAAAGAGCAGCCATTCTTCCTACTGGAGGCTCCTGAAGGGCGCTCTCAAGAGGAGGTGATTATGTCAGGCGCCGCAGTAACCTGAACCTCGCCGTTTCGCAGATTAGACAGAGACACTTCTAACTTAGAGCTGAGATTTCGTATCTTTATTCTCAAGTGTCCCATGGTCTATTCTTGAAATGGAATCTCCAATTTCCTAGAATTCTTGCAATTCAGCCTATTTCAGAACTTGAAATTATTCTCAGTGTTTCCCAGAGTCAAATTCAAAATAATTTTTTTTCTTAAGTGTGCACAAATGCTTGTCCTAAACATTATGTATTAAAGTACTCTTAAAAGCAACCTGGCTGAGTCCGAGTACCTAAGAAGCAAGTATTTCTGAGTTTGTTTAGAAAGATCTCAATTCTCTGAAGCATAGTCAAGACCCCCAAAATAAGCAAAAATGAACCTTAGAAAGCCACAATAATTACAAATGCATGGCACATGGGCCAGGCACTAAAGCTCATGCACTTCATTCATATAAGGACACTTCAAGACCCCTCACTCTTATTTTAAAGAGTTCTCATGAGTGTGGTTTTTCACTCTCCTGAGGTATGACCAGCCATTAGCAACAGCAGAACAGAATTTAGAAACAATGAGAAAATGAGTTAAGTCAGGCCAGCTGAGGACAGCAAGGAATACCGCTAACAATAGACTGGGACTTGAAGTGACTTAAAATCTATTATTTTAAAATAGACATGGTGGGAGGAGAGAATAACCACCCAGGGCCCTTTAATGTAGGAACTCACAGCTCTATCTAGCATAGGGAGCCCTGGGGTCTCTAAGCATCAGGAGTGCCTAAAATCTGAGACAGTTTAGAACCTAAGGTCATAAATTTCAGTCGGAAAGACATCATCAAGATACACTGACCCAATGCTGATACACAAGTACAACCTTACCCTTTTTTTTTTTTAACTTCAGCAAAATATGGCTTCGCACTCTTAATTTCTGACCAACAGAGCTTGACTGAGATCCCTACCCGTGGTCGGCAAACTGTGGCTTGCGAGACACATGCGGCTCTTTGGCCCCTTGATTGTGGCTCTTCCTAAGCCTTAGGAGTACCTTAATTAAGTTAATAACAATGTACCTACCTATATAGTTTAAGTTTAAAAAAATTTGGCTCTCAAAAGAAATTTCAATCATTGTACTGTTGATATTTGGCTCTGTTGACTAATGAGTTTGCCAACCACTGCACACCAACACATCCAGAATAATCTATCATTACTATGAGTAAATGCATAACCTTATAGCAAATCACTGTATCTGCACTCATTTGACACTTGTGAAGTTATCTCATGAAGTAGAATACTCGCCCTAACTTTTCACTTCCCCCATGCTTCATTCTAAATTCTTCCTATTAAAAAGATAAATGCACCACTAATTCAATAATCATACTTTTTCTACTGTATCTTCTGGAAAGTTGCAGTAAATAGGAAAGTACAAACATCTAATTGATTTCAGTTGGATCCAAATGACACAACCATAATCAGCTGAAAGGGATTCTGGTTGACCACAGCAGCAACTAGCTTAGTGGCTGGATGCATTTGGACATTTGTTTGCCTAAACAGTCAACTGAATGTTTGACATTGTTCAGATGCAATATTAAAGCTAATAAAATATACATTTACACACACATATATATAACAGATTATAGATACAGAAAATCTCCTTTGGAGAAAGATGAAAAGGATCCCCTAGAGTTAAAGAATGTGTCTCGTTTTGTGCTGTTATTACAGTGGAGTTGAAAACCTGACATTCTACTAGAAAATTCCTTTCCAAGCCATCTGGGCTTTCCAGTAATAGTTTGACTCTCAGATATAGTTTAAGAAATTTCAAAATATTCCCAATAGTAAGTTTTTATGTCATTAAATAAAAATGTAATCTAATACATTCTTATGATAAATGCAATGTGCACACACAAGTATGGTACAATAATTGATTCTATTTTTCAAAACATCTTAAATTGACGTCCTATCAAAGTGGATATAAGGCTACCAAGTTACCATATTAAAGTTTGAAGATCAAAAACTATTATCTAATTTTTTAACCATTTCCATCTCAGTTCACACAATAGAAAATATGCTCAGAGATCCTCAATTAAATCAGTTCTGGTATACTGTAACCATTGAAATTTTTCTCCCGAGAGATATTCAATTTCTGTTGTCCAAATTCATTCATAGGGATGCTATGGCTTTTTCTAAGCAAAATATAAGATTAATGAGAGCAATTATTCATGCTATACTGCAGCACTATTTAATTTACAGATGACCTTGCTTCAGAAAAGTCTGCTGGGCTTCTCCACACACACGGGTTCTTACCCCTCCATAAACGAGGCCATTTTGTGTTATCAGCATTTTTGTACACTCATTAGTAACCTCAACAGAGAATAAGGAGCAGCCCTAAGACCCAGGGTAAAACCTATAAACAGGCATTCACATTGCAGACGCTGTGTGATCTACATGCACCATTGGTATCCACCGGAAATGGGTTAGAAACTCACATTCTCCCTTTTCCATCTGGATGCAAAGGCTTTAAAAAGTAATCTCGAACTATCCATATACCAGGGTTTCCCAAAATTAGCCTAATAAGTCCACCCGCCAAAAACTCAAATTTTCAAAGCATAGCCCCCCAAAGTGCATTATAATACAGCCTTGCTCTGGGCTGAGAGGGGTGAAGTCTTACAGTACCTGTTGGGGTCAGTCCTTCTCGGTCCTGGAGTTCATTTCAGCAAAAAAGGGAAAAGTTAACTTTCTTCTCCCCAGGAGGCTTGGGTGTTTGAGAGCTTCACCCACACCAACCATCTTAAAAAGCCTGGGGCAACAGGCTTCACCTGAGGAGCTCATTTTGCAACGTGCTCAGGCCCAGTGCCAGACCAAGTCAATCTGCATTTGAGTGTGGGGCCCAGGCACAGGTGTTTTTTTCACAGCTACCACAGTGATTTTAATCTGCAGCCAGATTGGAAAACTCGGCTCCAAAGCAGTGATTCTGGATCAGGGGCAATTCTGCCCACACCCAGGGAACATTTGGCTGGGTCTGGGGACATTTTAATTAGTCACACCTGGGGGTGGTTCATGGGTACAGCCCAGGTTACTGCTAAATCTCCTACAACACACAAAACGACCCCCTCAAAACAAAGATTTCCATGGCCCCAAATGTGACCAGTGCTGCTGCTGAGAAACTGCTGCTCTAGAGAAAGAGTTAGTGGGAGAAACAGCACTCTTTCTATCTCTAGAGATACTCGCATGAAAGAGGAAAAGAGGCGATAAGAAGCCTTCAGGAGGAAGACTCGCAACCCTGACACTCCGTCCTGCAAGGCCAAATGAACTGACCTTGTCTAAGATACGAGAATAATGCCCTGTGTGCGCTCTCATTGGCTAGGTGATGTCGAAGGAGGGTATGAAGCTATTGTTCACTGGAACCTGCCCTCAAATGTCAAATTAATAATAACTGAGCAATACTTTCAGGAGAAAGAAGATAAACAATAAAATAAGGAGTAATGTTTCTTCTGCGAATTTTTTCTCAGTTGCTGATAACCAGAAATATGTGCTTCTAGAATTAAAATAAAATTCTTGTTATTATTTTTTTGACCGGGTTCATAATGTCCGAGGGGTGGACTACTTGTAAAGAAAGGCCTGGTGATCAGAATCATCCTTGTCTGGAAGGTTAACAATAGAACAGCTATTGCTACTGAAAGAACCTGAATCATCCATGGCATCCATGACCTGAGCGAAAACGTTTTCTGTTAAAAAGCAAAGATCTGCCAGCTGATAACTGGAAGCAAAAGCCCTTGGTCTCCTTGTGAAAGGGAACACTAAAAAAGTTTAATCCAACCTTGGATTTCAATGGAGTCAGGTAAACGAATCCCCCATTCTCAAGGAGGCTATCAGTTTGTGTACATTTATAGCTAGAAGTGGCTATTTAATTACTTGGTTTACAAATCTGGAATACAGCAAGTAACTTGAATGAATAGACAAATGCCTCAATGTCTAGATGTGATAAGTGTTGAATCTGCTTCATCTTTGCAAATGGAACTCTCTACAAATTGAAAACAAATAGTTGAATAATAACTTCTAAACAAGTTAAATGCATTCATGAGCATTTTGTTCAATTTACAGATTTTTTTTCCTGTGGCTTTTTATTTTTTTTTGGTCTTTGCTTTTGAATCAGCTACTAATTGAAAAGTGGCTATATAGCCTTAGATATTTTTAAGAGAAAACTGCCTAAAATTTGTCTTTGCATCCAGTTGGAAATTAAGCCAACTGTTTTAACCAAAGGAAACTCTTGGAGGTCAAGTTCATCTACTAATTAATCCAGTAGCTTGCCACTGAAGGCACAAGAAGACTTAAAGATGCTCAAGGCACAGTCAACTAAAGCAATTTTTTTTCACTAATGTTCCCTCCATGTATATATTGTGTCTTCTTGGAGGGATGTATATTCTTACAAGTAGGACAATATCCCACCGTCTCTGTTTCATTCTGCCATATAATGCAGACACTTCCACCTACTCTCACCTCCTTTCTGTTCATAATAAAAGCATGCAAGTGCTCATCCAAAACACTTGGCTCTCACACCAACTGCAACAGAATGACTCTGTAAGTGACTTGGCAAATCTGCAATTTGAGATTAAACTTGCTACTGGTTCCTATCTGTTTATAAACCAATGACTCAAGCAACGTGTGTGGTGATTTGTAAGTATAAAAGATCATGTCTTACCATCCATATCAAAAATTAATTTGTAACAGCAGGATAAATACAAGCTGCCAGTGTCTTGTTTATAGACTGATGATCCATGAACATTGTGCCACTTCATTTTCCAATTAATTACTGAACTAAAAACATAATGCAAATGTGCTACAAATATACCTTGGTGAGGATATCAACTGTCAAAAGATTTGTCACTTTAGAATGAGAAAAGAAGTAAACACACAAAAATTAAATATAGTGACATTCTAAATGACACATCAGATTTTCAACTAGATAAAATGGCTACATTTTAAAAATCATTTGCCTGACCCATGATGTTTATCTGAATCCAGGCAACAGTAAGCCATGATGTAATGTCATCCTTCTCTAGAGACAAACCCTACTTTATGCCAGGCATCGTTTAACAGTCGCACCTAAAAACTTTTCTTGTACACTAAATCATACATTGATTAAACTCAATGAGTTCTTTACTTTAAAAAGTCATTTTGTAGAGACAATAGTTGTGTAAGTTAACCACCTGCCCCTAAGTATTTTTTTTTGTTTAACATACATTTTCCTTAAAATAGTGCACATCATTTACTTTTCATGTTCATCAAAAAGTAATCAAGAAATGGAAAAGCCATTAAGGTCACCTTCCTGTTAACCCATTACCCCCTGAAGACAAGCTTCATGTCAGTGACGTATCCTTGGTAGTAACACAACCGAAATATCTTTCTCGATGCCTTTCATCCCTGTGAGAGCTGCACAGCCAAGGCTGCCCTCAGCATCGCGGCAGCATCTCTGCCTCTCCTGGAAAGAGTGAGTGACACGCAGTGAACTTAAAAGCCCCAGCCAGCCAGGAGGCCTCTACACAACGGGAGAATTGGCTTCTCCCTGTCTCCATCTCCCAACACAAACCACCAACCATCCGACCTTTCCCACCCTTTCTAGTTCCACGTGTGCTTAAGAGAACATTGGATGCATTAGAAGCCAAGCTTCAGGAGTCAATTTTCAGCACTACAAGAAAAGGATTAGGATGAAATGAAATCCAACAGGTAAATCCTCAAGTACAACATTGAAAATTTACCCCATTGTGTTGCTGCTAAAATTGGAAGCCACCACAGCTCAAAGCTGACTGCCACTGACTCCTGAGCAGCTTTCAAATAGAGTGAGAAACCTCAGATATTTTGAATGAAAAGAGCCCACAATTCATAAAACCAATCATTTTAGTTCCAACTCAACCATAAGTAACATAACAGGATGGTAAGGGGTTTTTCATTTGTTTTTTGAAGAAATTATTTTTTTCCCCTCTCGAGTTCAAGGTGGTTTCAGAACCAAGATGCAGAAAATTAAACCTCTTCCAACGGTTTAAAAACTTGGGTTTCAAGCAACCTCAGCAAATGCAGTGCATATTATGCTGTGGAAACCAAAGGAGTGTCCAAACACATCTGTACATTTTTTTAAAGGAACATTTAGACAACCGAAAAATATTTCTCATGTTAAAGTCAAAGAGCGTGCTATTTAGAATACGTTTCAGGGAGTTTGGTTAGGAGGGTTGGGTGGTTTTGAGTGAGTAGAGAAGGGAATCATTTGATACATTTTAGATGCAAAGTAAAGTCACATATTCATGCGAAGGCCCGCAACACCATAAAAAAAAATCAAGGTCAAGTAAAGCGTATTTATAGGCATTCAGGCAACCCAGCATCAAGCCTGTTTAGGGACACCATATTTCCTTTTTAATGATATTGGTTTTCATAATAAATAATCATATATATATATATATACCAGCAACCAGAATGC
>NW_005371410.1:9297575-9304418 GCF_000412655.1 Myotis brandtii
GCGGCCCCTCCCCCCAGCCGGCTGCCCCAATTCGGGCCAGGCCTGCCAGACCCCACCCCTGCATGAATTCCTGCACTGGACCTCTAGTTTACTATAATTGGATTAGAAAACCTTTTGGTCACCTGTTTCACCAGTGAGCCCCAACAGGAGACTGCACACAACTAGGAAAATGCTCAAGTTCAAGATGGAAGGATCTTAGACTGGGTCTGGTTTCATCTTCAGTTCCCATAAATCTCACCCCAACTTCTCAGGGGCCCATGAATATTGTTCCTCTCCCTCCTCTAACCCCTTCTCTTTTTCTCCAAGCTTACTTGACTGATAACTGTATAAACTAAAACCAATCGAGGGGAAGAAGCACACATCATGAATTAGGGCAAATATTTGCTCCTCCCCCAACCCACCCCCTGGCCAGCGCCTGCACTTTCTAACCTGGCTGGGCCGCCCTTTATCATCCAGATCTCTGTACAGAGCTGCCCGGCCAAAGCAATCCCCACACGTACTGACCCACCGTTCATGCCACTGTAGACATTCCGGTGATGGGGCGACACTTCCTCTTGCGCCTGTCTTCGGAGGGTGCCCTCCCTGCTGCCTCCGCCGCCGCCTCCGCCGCCCACATGTTTGTGGTCAGGGCTCCCCGCGTAATGCTGTTTGAGATGCTCCGGGCTGGTGCCCCTGGCCCTGGGGAGGTGCTCCAGGCTCCCACTGAGGGCGTGTTTCTGCAGGTGCTCCGGGCTCCCCCCGCTGTGCCTGGCGTGCTCGGGGCTGCCCCCGGCTCTGTGCTTCTGGAAGTGTTCGGGGCTCCCGCTCAGCACGTGCTTGGGCAGCGTCTCCGGGCTGCTGCCTGGGTGCGGGTGCCTTTGCTGTTCAGGGCTGCCCTTGCACAGGGGTTTGTGGTGCTCGGGGCTGGGTCCTTTGAGTGCTTTGGGGTGATCTGGGGTCCCGGGGGCTCTGGGTTTCTGTAGGTGCTCTGGGCTGGTGCTCCTGTGCTTGGTGTGCTCGGGGCTGCCCTCCGCCCGCGGCTTCTGCAGGTGCTCGGGGCTGCCGCCGCTCGCGTGCTGCTTGTGGTGGTCGGGGCTGTCGGTGCTGCCCGCGCTGGAGGTGCTGCTGCCGTCGCCCACGTCCCGCACGTAGGGTGCGGTGGAGGCGGTGAGCTGGCACAGGCTGGCCTGGCTGTCGATGGAGCAGCGGCTGCCCGCACAGCCCGCGCCCTTCTCCTCGTCCAGCAGCACGCAGAGCTCCTTGAGCTCCATGTTCTCCTTCACCACCTCCTCCTGCTTCACCTCCAGCTCCTTCAGCTTCTGCAGGTATAAGGCCACTTCCTTGTGCATCACCCCGGCCGTGAAGCGGCCCAGTCTCTGCCACTCCCGGGACACCCTCTTGCCTTTCTGCCGGTCGTCATCCAGGAAGCAGCAGAGGTCCCGCAGTTCCTGGTTGTCCTCCTGCAGTTTCTGGTTGATATCCTGGAAAGAGAGAGACAACCACTCAGGAGCCTGCGCATGAGGCTGCATCAGGCTTAGACTTAGGAGAGGCAGCCTAGAACTGGCCAGTTCTCCCTCCTGTTACCAGAGGAGAGGAGGTGAGAGGAAGCGTCAGGTTGGTAGCTTCCATAAAAGTAAAAATAATAGGTACTGGTTGTGCTCCCTGTCTAATGCTTTCTGTGTATTATCCCATCTAATTTTCACCAAAACACTTAGGGGACAATGACTATTACGGTTCTTTTACAGGAGAAAACACTAAACCTCGCAAAGTTTGCCTTGTCCAAGGTCATCCATTCAGTGTTTAGGGAGCAGCTTTGAATTAACAGGGAATTCAAAAAAAAAAAATTTAAAAAACCACTCTCCTGTCCCACCTTCAAGGAAGAAAGATGGCTGCTCCCGACTTGTGAAATGCTTAAAAGGCCTTTCATCTCACAAACAAGCACTGGCTAGGCTTTCAGCCCATGGCATGTGATTCCCAGCCCCAATTCCCCCTCCAGAGGGAACAGCACAATTGCCCTCTGGTGGCTCTTCAGTCCTGCACATCCAACCCGCCACTGGCCACATCCCCTACACATCTCCCAGGCACCGCACATGAAACACAGCAATGCTGAGCTCATGTTCAAACTGCCCTCCCCAAATCGCACCTCTCGGCAAATGCCACGGCCACCCATCCTGTTGTTCTTCAGAAGAACCTGTTGTTGTGCTGGTACCTCCTTCTCCCTTGCCTTCCACTTCTGAGCTAAATGAGTCTTCTGAAATCTAACTCCAAAATGTATCTCATCTCATCACTCCTATGCTTAAAACCCTTAATAGCTTCTCACTGCCCTTAGGATAAAGTGCAAAATCTTTCAAGTCTCATGAGGCCCCAGTCCTCTGGGCCTGCCTACTTCTCCAACATGAATGGTGAGTCATTGATTCATTCACAAGTATTTAGTAAGCACCTACTATGTACCAGATACCAGTCCAGCTGGTGTGCAGCAAGACCCTGACATCCTACAGCTTTCATTGTAATGGGAAAGACTAGCAAAAAGCAAATACAGAACATAATGTCCTATAGAGAAAAGTGCTGGGAAGAAAATTAAAACAGATTAAAGAATACCTTTTTTAAAAAGAAGGAGGAGGAGGAGGAGGAGGAGGAGGAGGAGGAGGCACCTCTGCAAAAATGAAAAAGAGTTCAGCAAAGGCCTGAGTGAAATGAAGGAGCAAACATTTGAGAGATGATCCCAGGCAAAGAAAATGTCAAGTATAAAAGCCCTGAGACAAATGTGGCTCCCGTTGCAGTGAGGCTAGTGTGCCACAGTGAGGAGAGAAAGGAGGGCAAGGTGGGAATGAGGTCTGAGAGGTATCAGGGCCACGTAATGCAGGGCCTCGTCAGCCACGGGAAGGACTCTGAATGGGTGAGCACAGGATAGAGGAATGACAGGATATGATTCAATTTATAAAGAATCACCATAGTTTTGTGTGAGCAATAGATTGGCTGGGGGGTGGGGGGAAGCAGGTAGAAGAGAGGGAGACAGGCTAAGATGGAAGCCCAGAGACCAGCTAGGAGGCTACTAGGCTAGTCCAGATATAAGGAGATGATGGTGGCTTTGACACATAGTAGCAATGGAGAAGGTGAGAACATCCCCTTCCCATCATGCACTGAGCCCCACCAACATGCCCTGTTTCTGGACCTCAAGGGACAAGCCCTTCCCCTCCTTCATTGGAATGCTTTCCCCCAGGCTTTTACACAACCTTTAGGTCTTACTTTGTTACTTCCCCATAGAAGCTGTCCCTGACCACTACCCCCTATGCCGGTGATGGCGAACCTTTTGAGCTCGGCGTGTCAGCATTTTGCAAAACCCTAACTTAACTCTGGTGCCATGTCACATATAGAAGTTTTTTGATATTTGCAACCATAGTAAAACAAAGTTTTATATTTTTGATATTTATTTTATATATTTAAATGCCATTTAACAAAGAAAAATCAACCAAAAAAAGTGAGTTCGCGTGTCACCTCTGACACGCGTCATAGTTTCGCCATCACTGCCCTATGCTCTACCATTATCCCTTAGACTTTGCCTCTGTTGCACTTATTACAATTTGTAATCATATATAGTTGAGTGTGGCTATTAGTCATGTCTTCATCCTCATCAAACTGGTCATGGGAGCCCTGACGGGTTTGGCTCAGTGGATAGAGCGTTGGGCTATGGACTGAAGGGTCCCAGGTTCGATTCCGGTCAAGGGCATGTACCTTGGTTGCGGGCACATACCCAGTAGGGAGTGTGCAGGAAGCAGCTGAATCGATGTTTCTCTCTCATCGATGTTTCTAACTCTCTATCCCTCTCCTTCTCCCTTCCTCTCTGTAAAAAAATAATAAAATATATTTTTTTAAAAAAACTGGTCATGAGAGTGAAGACCTCCCCCTGCCCCCTCGCACCATCTATTCTGTTCACCTCTGTGCTTCCAGAACACTGCACCCCTACTGTAGATACCTGAAACCCAGGAATTTAAATATTAATTGAGAAGTCCCCATTTATGCTCCATTCACACAAATAGTATAAAAGGGGTAACAGTTTCTTAAAGCGCCATGGCTTAGTGGGGGTGCAACAGAGGTGGCTACCTAAGACTTCCCCTGCTTTACAAAGCCTGAAAACTTTTGGCCTTGTGACTCTGTCATCTAATCCAAAACTAGAGGTACTCAGAGTGGGGCCTTAATTCTCTTAAATTCAGACTGATTCCAACACTTTCCCTGCTACTGACTTACAAAATAAACTAGAAAACATCTGTCAACCATGCCCTGTACCTCCAAAGATGATGTTCAAGGCCTGAGGAAGAGGAGGATCTGTGCAGCTTAGTGTTCAACTCCACTGCCAACTCTTGGCATTACCGTCACCTGTTTCCTTGTCTCTAACACCCATCCATTCCTTTGCTTCTCAATGCCACTTTCTGGAATTTCCAAAAGCTTCTCACCTGGCCTCTGTCTTGGTCTGCCTCTGCCCCTTGGTCTTCCCCATTCCCACACCTGCTCCAGTCCAAGCTGTCTTTGGCCAGACTGATCTCCAAAAACACTCCCTGCAGGTTATGTCTCTCCTGCATATGAACCCTTTTATAACCCTGCACATCACCTCCCCTTTGCCAGGGAAAATGAATGAACCCTTGGTCACCTTTAACTTCCTCTAGGTCTGCTCATTCTGAACCCTAATTTTGTCTAGTTTTCCAACTAGAAAATATGATCCTCTCCCTTATATGAACTTATAAAAGGAGAAATTCCTCTAAGAAACTCCCCCAACCCTAGAACGACACCTGGAGTACAGAAGCACCAGGAATGAATGAATGAAAGAATTTTCCCACTCTGCTTACTGCCTATAAGATACACTAACTAGAGGACTCATTGGGCATTTTTTTTTTAACGTAGATATCTTAGCTTCTGGAGGCCAGAGTTCATCCCTATGTCCTTATTTGCATATTTGACACATCTGGCAGGGTGCTTTGCATAGAGTGAACACTTAATATGTTTATGGACTAACCAACCCCTTAAAGCCCTAGGCCTGTGTTTAAATAGAACACAGCTCTAGCTACTGCCATGTGGAGTCTACAGTAGCAACAGAATAAATTATCCCTTGACACTGATGCTTTAAGGGAAATCAGAAGCTGTGGACATTCTGAGAAAATAATACTAAACAAAATTAACCTTTCTAAGCTTCAAAAATTATTCATTTAGTTCAATCCTGGCATTTCATAGAAAGTTCAAGTCATGTTCTTCTTCCTGTAACTAAATTTCCATCTGAAAATACTTCCCTCTGACTATCCTACAACTATTCTGATTTCTCCGGAACTGGGAAGTAAACAGGACTTGTACCACTGCAGGCTTCAAGGAGTTAATGCCCTTTCCAAATGGAGTGAAACAAATACTTCTCAGAGTTCCAGTCGGGGGAGAAAAGGATGGGTATTGGCCCATTCACTTTCCTTCAGCACAGCTCCTTCTTCCTATTATTAGTTTTCCTGAGAATAGTATTTACTCTTCAATGTTGAGCTATTTCCTTTGCCTTCTGATGGACAGTTAAGCAACCAGTTTGATAAAAACCTTGTGAGCCAGCTTCTTCAAATCTGCCACATTAAGACCTGGGCTTTCTTTTTCAAAACACGAAGTGTCCTTGTAACATTGCCACATGCCACCAGACATTTAAAATGGACATTTAAAATGGACTTTTAAAAGATTAAACCATCTCATAGCACACAACCCAAAATTTTATTCATAAGACTCTTAAGTAATGTTTCTGTGGTTAAAGGAGAATCGTTTTGCTATTTTTCATCATTGCAGGATGGGAAATCGGTGTTTTGGGGAGCAAAGGGGGAAATTAATGTGCTGCCAAGATCCAGTTCCCCCAAACCAACCCCACTTCCTAAAATGCCAGGTCATAGCAGCTTGAGTGTTGGTACATGGTCAGCAATGACCAAACATGCTTCTCAGAAATCCAGTTCCTTATAACATCAGAACCCTAATCTCTTTCCTCCACCTGTTCCAGGAGCACATATTCTAACCAGAGAATGTCAGCCAGCCAAAGAAAAGAAAGTCAGCCTATGTTGAACATTTGTATCAGTATGACCTTGAGAAAGCTATTTAACCTCACTGGCATGTCCTCACCTATGTATCAGTATCCCCAATTAGCAGATGAGAATATTGAGGCTCGAAGAGGTTAACAGTTTGCCCAAGCTACCCAGATCGCAGACTCCAAATCCTTTGTCTTTCCACTGCCCCATCCTGCACTGCCTCCCAAATGTTTAAATACAAACAAGTCAGCCAGTGACTAGACAGAGTCACAGGCCCCTCAAAGAAAGAGAACTGACGCTCCCATCTCCCTATGTCTACTGCTGCAGTACACTGAGCAGCCTTGAAAATATACAGATCCAATTTCAAAGACAGCTCACAAAGGGCATAAAAAAGAAAAAGTGTTATGGCCTTAATTACCCTAAATTTAGTCCTCACTTGAGAATCCCAAACATCAAAGGCAAAAAAAACAAACTCTTCCTTCCAGAATTATTCAGCCAACCACATTAATAGATCACTTTGGTGTCCACTTCCCTGGACAAGATTATGAAGAGAAGGGAGATGACTGGCCTCTCAGCAGGGTCTAAAATAGCCTCTTGAGAGGTGGGTTAGAGGTCTTGCAGATACCACCTTGCAGCTGTTCAGGGATGATGGGAAGGAGGAGTAGAGGCTATGTCAGAAAGTAATCAGACCCCATCATTTTTAACTTGATAAGGAGGTGGGCTGGGAAGTCTTTTAATGCCAGGTCACAAAGCTAGGCCACCAGGAGACCTCCCTACTTGGGGTGTGACCACTTTTAACTGGCCTAATAAGTATTTTTCTGAATGAGGCTAG
>NW_005371410.1:9304475-9309818 GCF_000412655.1 Myotis brandtii
TACACAATCAATCTACACATATTAAAAGAACTTTCAAGTATTTCTGAGCTATTATGTCAATGTGCCATATTATTAATTGACTAATAAATTTAAAATTCTTCCAAGTCACATTATAGTTCAAACCCTGGAAGATTAAATTGGAGGGTTCCAAGTTACATTATAGTTTAAACCCTGGAAGAAGATTAAATTGGAGGGTTATAAACCATACTTTTTCTTTTTCAACTTTGCCTAAGAAACTGATATTCCGGAGATGTGTCCTCTCCTGGTGAGAATAACTACCATTTTTTGTAGTCACGTCCATGGTTAAATCTTCCTCTACTTTATCATAACTTATTGTCACAACCCATTATTTTTTTAAATAATTTTTATTTTTCAATCACCAGTTGACAACAATATAATATTAGTTTCAGGTGTACCCCCAGTGATTAGACATTATATAACTTACTAAGTGGTCATCCCAATAAATCTCATAGCCATCTGACACCATACGTAGTGGTTAGATTATGGACTATATTCCCTATGCTGTACTTTATATCCCCATGACTATTCTGTTACTACCAATTTGTACTTAATACCCTCATCTTTTTCACCCATTGCCTCAACCCCCCGCCCTTTTGGCAACTGTCAAAATGTTCACTCTATCTATGAGTCTGTTCTGTTCTGCTTGTTTGTTTATTTTGTTTTTTTAGATTCAATTGTTGAAAGATATGTATTTACTGCCATTTTGATGTTCATATTTTTTTAAATATTTTTCCTTATCTTCTTTTTTTTTACATTTTATTGATTTTTTACAGAGAGTTAGAAACATTGATGAGAGAGACACATCGATCAGCTGCCTCCTGCACACCTCCTACTGGGGATGTGCCCGCAACCAAGGTACATGCCCTTGACCGGAATCGAACCTGGGACCTTTCAGTCCGCAGGCCGATGCTCTATCCACTGAGCCAAACCGGTTACGGCGTTCTTCTTCTTCTTAAAGAAGACCCCTTAACTGACATTTTATGTAATACTGATTTGATGGTGATGAACTCTTTTAGCTTTTTCTTGTCTGGGAAGCTCTTTATATGCCCTTCGATTCTCACTGATAGCTTTGCTGGGTAGAGTAATCTTGGTTAGAGGTCCTTGCTTTTTTTTTTAATTATAAGAATAGTTTATTGACTTTTAATATATATATGAAAGTAATGGAGAGAGAGAGAGAGAGAGAGAGAGAGAGAGAGAGATACACCAATGATGAAAATCATTGGTCAGCCGCCTCCTGCACACTGAACACTGGGGTTTGAGCCAGAAACAATGGCATGTGCCCTGACCAGGAATTGAAGCATGACCTCCTGGTTCATAGGTCAATGCTCAAACATTGAGCCATGCCAGCCAGGCAAGCTTATTAATTTTTAGAGAGAGAAGGGAGCAGGAGAGAAACATAGATACAAGAGTGCAACATTGTATAGGTCCTTGTTTTCAATCACTTTGAATATTTCTTGCCAAACCTTTCTGGCCTGCAAAGTTTCAGTTGAGAAGTCAGCTGACAGTCTTATGGGAGCTCCCTTGTAGGTAACTAACTACTTTTCTTTTGCCGCTTTTAAGATTCTCTGTGTTTAATATTTTGCATTTTAATTATGATGTATCTTGGGGTGAGCCTCTTTGGGTTCATCTTGTTTGGGATTCTCTGTGCTTCCTGGACTTGAATGTCTATTTCCTTCACCAGATTAGGGAAGTGTACTGTCATTATTTTTTTAAATAGGTTTTCAATTTCTTGCTCTCTCTCTTCTCCTTCCGGCACCCCCATGAAGCAAATATTAGAATGCTTGAAGTTGTCCCAGAGGCTCTTTATACTATCCTCATTTTTTTAAATTCTTTTTCCTTTTTGCTCTTCTGATTGGGTGTTTTTTGCTTTCTAATATTCCAAATTGTTTTGATTCTTGGCTTCATCTACTCTGCTGTTGATTCCCTGTAAATTATTCTTCATTTCAGTTAGTGTATCCTTCATTTCTGACTGGTTCTTTTTTATGGTTTCCATGTATTATTTTATACTGATAAAGTTTTCACTAAGTTCATCTACTTTTCCCCTAAGTTCATTGAACATCCTTTCAACTAGTGTTTTGAACTCTGCATCTAGTAGATTATTTATCTCCATCTTGTTTAGTTCTCTTTCTGGAGTTTTGTTCTGTTCTTTCATTTGGGACATTTCTTTGTCTCCTCATTTTGGCAGCCTCCCTGTTTCTATGTGTTACATAGAGCTGCTATATCTCCCAGGCTTGGTAGAGTGGCCTAATGTAATAGGTATCCTATATGGTCCAGTGGCACAGCCTCCCCGTTCACCTAAGCTGGGCACTCCAGGTGTGCTTCCCCTTTGTGGGCTGTGTACTGGTACACCCTCCTGTTGTAGTTGAGCCTTGATTACTGTTGGCACATCAATGGGAGGGATTTACCCCCAGGCCTATCAGCTAAAAGGATTCGCTGCAACCACCATGGGGGACCAGCAGTGCAGTGGCCCAACCCAAGGAGCAGGAATTACTTTAGAGGGGCTCTGGTGCCCACAGAGTTCAACACTTGAGTGTGTCACTTGTGGAAGTGGTTGGGTGGTGCTTGGATGTGGTCTTAAGCTGTCCACCAGGTTCACTGGCTCTCAGGCCTCCCAGAAGGTGCAGGGTAGCCACCACCTGTGTTCTACCTGGGGCCATCTGGTCTGAGCTACAAAGTGACTACAGAAGCCTAGCACTTTTCTGGGTTTGGAGGTGCCCAGGTGAGGCCAAGCTGCAAACCAAGGCTGGCTGCCACTTGTGCTGGCCCTGGGGACACTTAGAGGGCAATACAGGGCATGCCAAGACCAGATGCTGCTTATTTGAGAAATTTTAGGAAAGTCAGAAGCATGAGCCAAGACAGGCCATTCACATGGAAAAACCACTGGAAACAGCTTGTGTGGACCCAAAAGTTGGTGGGGCAGGGTCTCAGGAAATCACCAGGGTAGGACAAACAATGATAGTCAGGTTGATGGAGACTCTGATTTGACACCTGTCTACCAGGTCTGTGGGGGAAGGGCTCAGAAAAGGCACAATGGCTTCTGCCAGCACTTGTATCTGGGAGAAAGCTGTCCCTCCAGCTCTCGCCCTAATTCCAGAACATATAGTTACTCCCTGAATGTCCCTGGTGCCTTTCCAGCTGCTTCCCCAGTGCTGGAACTCAAAGGGAGGGCATCCAAGTAAATCCATGTTCAGATCCTTTAAGAGAAACTGCCTGGGACTCCAGCAGCCCTCCTTCTCACTCAGCCAAAATCCCTGCTGCATTTTACAGCCAGAAGTTATGTGGATCTCTCTTCCCAGCCCTGGAAATCTGGGCTGGGACGTTCTGGTGTGGGGCTGGGACCCCTCACTACTCTGGGTACTTCTGAAGCTGAGCTTTATCCACCACACCTGAGTGTGGGACCAGCCTATTCAGTCTCACCCCTCCTACTAGTGTCAATGTGGCTTCTTCTTAAAATCCTTAGTTGTAGGACTGCCATTCAGCTAGATTTCAAGTAGTTCTGCATGATGGTTGTTCTGTAGTTTAGTTGTATTTTTGATGTCTGGAGATGATTATTATTATTGCATTTTATTGATGAGTAAAATGAGGCTCTGAGAAATTAATTACCTAAACTCACCCTCCTGGCAAATGAGGACTCTAAACACAAACCCACCTCTGAGATGATACTCCCACTACACTAGCCTGTCTAATCTCACAGGAGTCTGGTACTTAATAAATACTCCATTAGTAATCAATTAAGCCAAAGGAAACCGCCTTGGTATTTTTCTGACTGTGGGATCTTCCTAATGGCACCCACTCTAGGGACTATATGAGAGTCAGTTGGGGCCTCAGGGAAGGACCAGCTCCACCTGGACTGGGTCCAGCACGCAGGTGAGCATCTGCATTCTGCTCCTCCCACTCCTCTGAGCCCAGGAATCCCAGAGCTGGAGCACTGAGGCAGTGAAGAAAGTGTCTACAGCCGGAGAAGTGGGTGGGAGTGGAAAGGGGACAAGAACAGCATGTGCCTGCGGGAATTTGCTCCCTAAGGTCCCTGCAGTGATTGCGTTTGTGTCTGGCTTCCTATAAACAAAAGCAGAACAATGAGAGGAAGGAATACCAGGAGGCACCAGCACAAGCAGTCAGAGAGGAAACTCGTTCCGTGTGCACGCCCGCAGGGCGGTTCCAGGCCACCGGTGAGTGGCAGCCAGCCGCTGGCAGGCACACAGCGGGCACATGCAGAGCTCTCCAAGGAGAAAAGAAAGTTGGGGAGGACGGGTGTTGTGTTTCCTTTTTCTTTTTCTTTTCTTTTTCCTAGTAGCAAAGCGGAGAGGGCTGGCTCAAAAAGCAAGCATCACTGACACTTGGGGTAACCTTTCAAAACCCTGCACCTCCCATACTGAGTCCTTTTGCTGCTCCCACCACGGAAGGTTAAATTAAAATAAAACGGGGGGGGGAGAGGGGGCGCTTCCTGGGGGCCTGACAAACCCAGATGACGCCACCCGAATTCAGGGAGAAGGCAGGCACGGGAACAGGTAGAGAACGTGAAGGCAGAGCTTAAGCTCTTCTGCACCGGGTGATACAGGCCAGCTCCGAGGGTGGCGCCCGCAGCTTCTCCCAGAACGCCCCGCCAGCGCCTCACCCCGGCATTGGCACCTCGTCCTCACCCTCCGCCCGCCAGGGTAGTCGTGCGCCGGAGCAGCCTTTTCGTATGCCCGATCCCCAAGGGCGAAGATGCCCTAGACTAGCTCCCTCGCTTGCCTTTTCCCTGCAGGTATGTAATCCAGCACCGTAACCGAAGCATTCCGCGTACCCATCACCTCCTCCCAGCCTCTCAGCATCCCAGGCGCCCGCTCCTCCCGCCACAGAGGACCCCAAGAGGGAGCTCGACGCTGGGCGTCCCAAATGGGAAAGAGCTCGACGCCTCCAAAGTTTGTAAAAGTTTCCAAAGGGCAGGGATGGGGAACAGGGGGTGCTGACCTGAAGAATGGGGAGGATCACCTGTTGACGGAGGGAGGGAAAGTTAGCCTGGCCCCACCCTCCCGGGGCGCCCCGCTCCCCACTCTGTGGAGCCTCCCCTCCGCCCCCCGCCCCGCCCCGTGCTCAGCTCACCTTGAGCCCGCGGATCTCGCCAAGGTGCAGCTGCAGGCGGCGGTTCACCTCGCGGATGAGGTTGCTGTGGTCCAGCATCGCGCTCACCTTCTCGGCCTCGGCGCGCCGCAAGCTGCGGATCAGCTCCTCCTTGCTCCACTGCAGCAGCTCCTCGTCCGACACTTTCGACAGGTCCTCCACGGCCGCAGATGGGCCAGCAGAGGCTGGGGGACAACTTTCCGCCGCCGCCGCCGCTCC
>NW_005371410.1:9310610-9380933 GCF_000412655.1 Myotis brandtii
ATGGAGAGGAAGGGGGGGGGGGCTGGAAATGTGTGTCGGGCTTTGGGAGGCTCGCGCGCGCCACCGTGTGGCCAAAGAAGCTCCCTCCGCACACCAGGCAGGGGGAACAGCTGCCTACCAAAATGAGAGAAGCTTGGTATTTGGAGGCATTGGGATTCAGGGAAGACGGGTAGCAGGGCCTGAGGGGTAACCGTCTGTTTGTATTTCGGAGAATAAAGAAGAGATCGGTGGGGGAAGAAGGGGGTGGGGTGTTTGGGGGAAGGAACGTTTTTAAAAATCCTCATGCTCTGAAAAGGGGAAAGAGAGGCCTCAGGGCACTGCTCTTCAGACACCACCCGCCCCCAGGCCTTTGTCTTTTCTAAAAGCCCACTACTTTGCTAAGAAGCTTCAGGGGAAGGAACTGGATCTTTTACATTTTTATGTGAAAAACATCAAAGCCTTAAAGGGGAAAATAAAATACCTTCATCTCCTCCTTCCCGAGGCCTGGATTTTAAGGTCAGGTCACCTCCCCTCTGAGAAAAAAGCATGGTCCCTTAGGCAAGCTGAAATGCCAGCCAAGGAGATTTCCATTTTCCTCTGTGCGGCAGGCTGCCCGTACTTACCCGTTCAGCTTATTATGATGGTAATTCCTACTAGGGGTGCCCTTGTCCCTGGGTTCTATCTTTGGGCTACAAGAGTCCCTTCCCCCCTCCCCATTCAACCCGCTTGTGAAGTTGTATGGAATCATCTCTGAGCTGAAAACGTCTCTTGGATTTGGTCGTGGGCATGTCACTTAGGTGAGTGCTCTGCTCTCCAGGATGGAGACAGAGCCAGAAAACTGCAAGGACTCACCCCATGGAGCTTCATGGAACCAGGGTGCAGAGGGAATCATCGCCACCTGGATGGGCATTTAAATTCGAGTCCCTCCACCAGCTAGTCCGTGTGTCCCCTGACAAAGCAGCCACCTGTTAAGAGATGAACTTCTGAGACCTGGTTCCTGGAGAGCAAGGAAAGCTCCTCTGACCCAGACAGCCTTCAAGTTCCCCTCAGCCTGACTAAACTTTAGGTGGCTGAGAGGAGCATTTGGACTTGTGTTGGGAGGACAAGGAAGAAAGAAACTGAAGTAAAATTTCTCCACAAATTTACATAACTAGCAGCTGCTTACTGTTGGACTAGATTGCCTTAATGAAGTTTTAATGTTTTGAAGGGGAACAAGTTTTGCCTTTTGGGATATTGCTTTTAAGCTGTTTATTAAGAAACAAAAGACTAATTGTTAAAAAAAAAAAAAAAAGCACTCAAAGGACCTTTGACTACCACCCTCCTTTCCTGCCCAAGAGAGTCTGTTAGAAAAACTAGGATGTTCCCTTAGCCTAGTTTGAATTATAAGAGGGCTTTAGGCAGGGGCCTGTGACCTAGATATCCCTATGTCCCATTGTTTCTGAGTTGCCTAGCAAGAATTTGGCTGCCATGTATGTTCCACTTTTTTTCAAATATATATTTTATTGATTTTAGAGAGGAAGGGAGATGGAGAGAGATAGAAACATCAATGTTGAAAATCATTGATTGGCTGCCACCTGCACACCCCCTACTGGGAATCAAACCTGAAACCCCCCGCCCTGTGTCCTTGCCTGGAATCTAACCTGGGACCCTTTAGTCTGCAGGCGGACGCTCTATCCGCTGAGCCAACCCAGCCACTTTTCCTCATCTACCTGTAAATTGCTCATTCTCACTTCTGAAATTTAGGACCCCTATTCCCCGCCTCTTTTCTCCTTTGTCCAAAATGTCATATATATTAAGTGTTGCCTCACTGCCTTTGGAATTTTCATGCATATGTGAATTTGCCATGAGCATATATTAAGAATTGATGTTTCTCCTGTTAATCTGTCTGTTAACTTGACTATTAGCCCAACTAAAAGAACTTAGAAGGTGGGAGGAAAATGTTAATTTACTTTAGTCCCCACAGTTTCTAGATTTGGTCATTGATCAGGATAATTATTAAATGAATAATGTGTCTTCACGTTGGTAAGGTCATGTGTGGTGACAGGAACTTTACTTGGCTATTAAAAACAGACAAAGAACAGCCTGGCTGGTGTTGCTCAATGGTTGAGTGTTGACCTATGAACCAGGAGGTCACAGTTCGATTCCCGGTCAGAGCAAATGCCCTAGTTACAGGTTCAATTCCTAGTTGGGGGTGTGTAGGAGGCAGCCAGTTATCATTGATATCATTGATGTTTCTCTCTCCCTCTTTGAAATAAATAAAAATATATATTTTTTAAAAACAGACAAAAATAGTCACTTAAAAGAGGGCATTTACTTTCTCTCACATAACCAATCTAAAGCGGGCCGTGGAGAGATGGTATGGTATCTTTATGATGTCATCAAAGACAGGCTCCTTTTCTGCGCTCAGCCATCTTTAGCATAGTTGCCTCCTAGCCACAGAATACCTACTGGAGCTCCAGGCATCCATCTACACTTGAGGCAGAGAAAAGATAGGAGCAAATGATAAAAAAGCACATGTCCTGATGAAAAGTTTTTCTGGTAATACAACCTAGTGAATCTCATTTATATCCAGGGTTTGCCATTTATATCCAGGGTTTCCCTTCCAGCTGCAAGGGAAGCTAGGTGAAAAATGTTTAATTAAGCACATTAATGGCAAGTAAAATCAGAGTTGTTTTGATAAACATAAGAAAACAGATATTGGAGAGGCAACTGCACACCTTAGCAATGGACTCTGTACGGTAAATGGAGGTATCTAGAAACCAGCCATACATGACTAAGTCATTAAGCCTGGTGGTTTTATCTCACATGTTATTCTGAAATAACTGTTCCATTGCAGCTCACTATTGCCCAGCCCACATTCTCCCAAGGTCTCACCTGAACCTCACAACTCTAGCATCTCATCTCTCAAATCTGCTTTCCACACAACTATGCAAGTGAACTATATAAAAAAGTCAAGTCCAGCTGCTTCGCCCCTAAGAACCATTGCTCATAATTCTTCACGGACTTCCCTGTATAATTCGTACCACTCTGGCATGTGACTTTGTAGAAGCTCTCACTAAGGGGCCAAGTGAACTCCCTTCCCTAATGACACTGTGCTTGGCCTTGGGACTTGCTTTGCTAATGGAACGTGGGTGTGTTCTTTCTCTGAGGAGGCCTTCAGAGACATCTGTCTACTCACCCCCCAGTACACTTCACGCTTCACTGGGAGAAGAGCTAACCCTGGTAGCTGCTGTTCCTTCAGCCTGTGCCCCAGCCAGGGTCACCTTGGGCAACCTGAAGTGTAACCACCCTCCCCTCACAGACCACATGTGACTGGTGACTACCATACTAGACATCACAGCTGTATGTAATGGGGGAAGGGAGTGGAAGAATGAGGGTGGCACCTGAATGACTTCCCAGAAGATACCCATGTGCTAACCCCTGGAATCTGTGAACGTTACCTTCCATGGCAATGGAGGGCTTTGCAGATGTGTTTACATTAAGCATCATGAGATAGAACAATCATCTCGCCTCATCCCAATGGGCCTTAGATGCAGTCACATCTATTCTCATAGGAGGGAGCTGCGGGGGCTTCCACAGACAGAGAAGGCGATGTGACCACAGAGGCAGGGGTTGGAATGATGAGGCCACAAGAAATGCTGGCAGCCACTAGGAACTGGGGAATCAAGGAACGGATTCTCCTTAAAGCCTTGGAGGAAACAGCCCTTCCAACACCTTGATTTTAGTCCAGTGTGACTCGCTTCAGATTTCTGCCTCCTGTGAGAAAATAAATTTCTGTTGTTTTAAGCCACTAACTTTGTGGCCACAATCGGAAACCAATACAGCACCATTTATATATAACAAAGCACTTCCTTTTTATCTGTATTGTTGTAGTTATCACAGTCTTTCTTCTTTTATAGCTAGTTGGATACCTATTGATTTTTTTCTTTCTGGAGGGCAGGAACCTGTCATTCATCAGTGAACCCTCCACCACGCCCAGCAAGTGTTTGTTGTAGGAGCACAGCCACAACTGTTCAGGTGCGTCTGAAGCTCAGCCTCTGGGGCGCCCAGGTTCTGGTGTGAACTCAGGAAAAGCATGAAAATAAAAAGGCCACCTCCTGAAGGGATGGCTAAATGGGAAAGCAGCAGATCACAAACATCCCAGAAGTCCTTGTTAATGCTGCCTGGCCTGGTCACTTGAAGTGTCTTTGAGAAGCCGTAACCCCAGGGGTTAAGGAAGGAAGAAAGTGCTAAAAGCAGTCACTGCCTAGCAGGTCTGAACTGTGAAACAAACTCCAGTGGAACTGGCCCACCCCTGCCCCGTGCAGACCCACCAGGATCTCGAAGTTTCCAGTCCTTTTGCTAAGCTGTCTGACATAGTTAAGCGTCTCACAAGTGAAAATGCCTCTTCACACATTTGCTCATTATGATTGCTTTTCACCTAACACAAAAATCAGCTGCCCTGAGGGTGTGCAAGTTTGATTAGAAAGACTGCTCTTCAGCAGACAAACAATCTCCTGGCAGCATTAATATCTCCTAGGATTTGGGCTTATAATATGCCCCCATATAATTAAAAATGATAAATGACAGCAGAAGTTGAGGCACACTCATTGTCTTTCCGAATGGAAGCTTCCAAAGTACCATATCACACTGTGACTGGACAAGAACTATCAGGGGTGAGCATGCCGAGTCCGAGGCTCAGGCCAGACTCACCTAGTGAACATGGACTATCATCCTGAGGATCACCTTCACCAGCAGAAACAGGCAGAGTCTGAGGACTGGGCAGCGGGCTCTCAGCCCCCAACCTTCCAGGCAGCCTTCAAAGAGGAGTGCAAGGGTCCCCAGTGGTGTGTTCAGTGAGACCCAGGCTTTTGGCGTTAGCCGTGGAGCAAGCGGGGTCTGAAGGTGGCAGAAAGGGAGTCTTTTGCCTTTGTCACCTGGGGGAGAATCTCTAATTTCAGAATAATTTGCAAGGAAGGGAGCTGTGAATTGTTTATTTGGTTTGTCTGGTAGCATCTACAGAAGTTGCTAGAGCATGCACAGGGATAGTCACATGATCTCTCTGCCTAAGCACCTCTATGCTGCTGGGTAATTCCTACCCTGCAGGTCTCTGCCTCCTGCCACTGCCCCAGGGACACCATCACTCATCAGGTGGTCTAACCGGCCTACTTCTTCATTGTGAGTTCATCATATTGTTTCCTTCATAGCACCTAGCATTTGTGATTATTTCTATTTTGTTTACTTTCTACTTTCAGCTGGGAAAGGCACAGAGGGAGGAGCTGTGTTTGTCTTATGCCTGACCCATAGTATGTACTCAATAACTCTTTTAGTGACTGGATAAATTGAAGGTGTTTAATATTTGCTCATCAGCACAGCAAGCCCCTAGCCAGTCTGCTTTATAACAACCTAATTTATACATTAATTTCTGGGTCTTTGGGAAGCCTGAGAGTATCCTTTGAATTCTATTTGCATATCCATGAGAAGCCACGAATAAGATCGTAGGACTAATGTTACCTCCTATATATCATGAGTTAACATTCCCCAGCAAGAAGGAGAGTCAAAGGCCACCACAGTCTTTGGGGAAATATTCAGCATAACTGTAGAATTCCACTTTTATGGAAACATTCCAAGTTCCTTAGAACTTAAAAATGGCATCTTTGGGGGGCTTGCAAAAGAACCAAAAGCTAGGCCACAGAACGTTGGCCAAATGAGCTCAAAGCAGGCTTGAATGGTAGGAGACCAATCTTAAATGCTCTTTTTTAGCAATAGGTGGGGAATGAGACTGGAAATAGTAGCAATAGGTAGTAGAGGCCACACTCATAGTGGTGGCATCATAAGAAAGAGCAGGAAAGGAACTGAGGTCCTGAAATATTTACTCTGAGTGTTTACTACTCATTGTGTGGTTTGTGGACCAGCAGCCTTAGTTTCACCAAAGACCTGGCTGGAAATTCGGGATCTCTCTCCCCACTCTAGAACTACTGCATGGGAATCTGCCTTTTGATAAGATCTCCAGGTGATTAATAAGAACGTCAAAGTTTACGAAGCACTGACCTAAACCAATGGCAAGGTTTGGTGAATCCTAGGACATTCCTTAAAATTTAGGAATTCCTCAGCTTGCAGGAAATTCCACTGTGGACTTACTCAAGCCTCACTGATGTCTAAGGGTAGTGTGACTAGGGAGACAGTGCCTACCACCCCTTTATTCCTGATGCCTCCTGTCCTTAAGGAGGATGTCAGCCCACTGGAGTCAGAGTCTTCACTAACCTCCTTCCTGTTGCTCACAGGGTTCAGCCTTGTGAACTAGAATTGGGTAGTTGGTAAGCAATAATTCTGAAGGGTTGAGGTCTGCTTCTACCATTGTCTCCTAAACATCCTTGACCTAGAACTTCAGCTAACCATCCTAGGAGGATGTGTGAATATAAAGATCACAAGACTTTAGAAAATGGTTTAGGAATCTGTTATGACTGATCATAAGTATAATGTGACATTCCTCAGAGGGGGTCCTTCCAGAGTTGGAGCTGTGGATGACTGTGTTGCTTTAATTGGCATTAAATGCCCAAAGGAAAGGTTATGTAAAAGTGTAAGAACTCATGAAACCCATTTGGGTAGCAGCTGAAAAACAAAACATGGTTCACTGACTTCCACCTTCTCCCTACGGTACAAGGAACTCTCAAGTGCATCATAGAATCACTGCTATTTTTTCACCATCCAGCTGTGCGTGAGCAGCAACAATAATTTTCATTTTGAGGACAATGTGTCAGGTGCTGCGAATATTATCTCACATTTACCCTCTACTGCAGTGATCTGTGTGATACCGAGTATGTGCAGTCTGAGTACTTTTTTAGAAAATTGATGAACAAAATAGCCTTGAGATACATGCATGTGAGAGCACACATTTGTATATGTGTGGATTCTTGCCTTCACAGTTCTTAGAAAAGAAAAGACTTTGGACAGTGAGAGTAGAGAACTGAACTAAAATACATAATTACAACCCAAATAAACATGGTTGTTTTCTCAGTGGGAAAAAAAAAGTTTGTTCTAGTGTCTGTCCTTTAAGGAAATTATGCTCTGATCATACTATTCTATTTTTTCTAAGAAAAGAAATGCTTAGAAAGAATGTACTAATGTTCTAAGTGTTCTGTGAGCCCTGTGAGGAAGGCTGGAAAGAACCCAGGAGCCCAAACAGAAGCTCAACTAGAGAACAAACCCTGCCTCTAGCCACCCCACCCCAGCCCCCAGGCCCCAGGGATGCCCAAGTGTCTCTCTGCAGCTCTGTTTCCATGCCTTTATCTTTTTTCCCTCTTTTTACTCAATGTCTCCCCATTCACAATACAGACCAGCCCCTCTGCAGCTCTGTTTCCGTGCCTTTAAAATAAGAATGATAACCACCAGTCATACCTCTTTGTATTAAAACATTGAAGGGAACATGTTTTAAAAAGCACACCTTGCCCCACCAGAAGATCTCTGCCTCCTAATTCTGTACAGTCAGTGTACGAACACAGCCTGTGGTAAGCACCAGGAAACCTGTTTCTGTGACTTTAAAATAAGAATGATAACCACCAGTCATACCTTAGTATTAAAACATTGAAGGAAACATGTTTTAAAAAGCACACCTTGCCCCACCAGAAGACAATGTTTGGGTATTTTTTCTGGATATCACTCATCACTATCTTACTATATTTCTCTCCAACCAGCAAAGGCATTCTCAGGGATCACCAGGAATTTAGCAGAGGAACTAAATTGTTTCTATCCCTCTGGAGTTGTAAAATCACCTATATTATAAGACTCATGCTTAGACACGGAGTTTTAAACCACAACCAAACTCTAAGCTACATGGGAGTGGAGGGGGACATAACTTTTTAAATTATATGTATCAGCCCCATTCCTACCTCTTCACACCCAACTCTACACACATTGCCAGGGCCTTAGTTAGCCCAGAGAGAAACTTTGTGTGAATTAGCAAAAGGCACCTCTTCTTTGGGTGGAGTGTCAAGTACTGTATTAGTGTATCCCTTTGAAGGAAGTAGCTCCCATAGTTAAGGAGGCTGAGAAGTTCCAAGATCTGCAGTCCACCAGCTGAAGATGCAGGAGAACCAGGGGTGTTGCTCCAGTCTGAGTCCCAGGACTGAGAACCAGGAGAGCTGATGGTATAAGTTCCAGTAAGATTCCGAAGGCAAAGGAGCACTGTCCCACCTGGAAGCCAGTTAGGCGGAGAGAATTTCTCCCTTGCTTGTTTTTTCGTTGTTTGTTTATTCAGGTATTTAGTTGATTAGATGAAGCCCACCCACAGTCAGGAGGGCAATCTGCTTTACTCAGTCTACTGATTCAAATATTAATCTATCCAGAAACTCTCTCACAGACATACCCAGAACAGATTCCGAAGGCAAAGGAGCACTGTCCCAGCTGGACGCCAGTCAGGCGGAGAGAATTTCTCCCTTGCTTGTTTCTTATTTGTTTTTGTTTATTCAGGTCTTTAATTGATTAGATGAAGCCCACTATTCGGAAGGGCAATCTGCTTTACTCAGTCTACTGATTCAAATATTAATCTATCCAGAAACTCTCTCACAGACATACACAGAATAATTCATGGCCAAATATCTGGTCACTCCATGGCCCAGTCAAATTGACACATAATATTAATCATCACAAGTAGAAGCATGGTAGCCCACAAGCTGCATTGCAGCCCCCATCTGTCCCTCAACTGGGTACCCTAGGGTAGAACACTGTCAACACAAGCACACACAGTGGCCCTGCTCATCACCATGTTAACAACTGGTCTAAGAAATGGCCTCTTCTCCAGAATCAGGGACCTGTAGTCTTGCCTTTGGCTCCCTCAATCCACTGTAGTTTCTAAACTGGTGATAGCTTTGGGCCCCATTTACTACTCCAATAAAGAGTATTTCACAGTTTATTCAAATGAAACCTCCTTTTAATCTTTCACTGGGGCCACCCAGGCAAGCATCTGAGTTGTGTGACTTACATAGGTCAAGGGTACAATGCTAAACCCTTTCTTTCAGTGGGGGAAGCACAGCTCTCCCCTAGATTGGCATGGCAGGTCTGTGCAACACATCCAATTTCCACTCAGTGAGGAATAAGAGAACAGAGAATATCAAAGAAGGAGAACAACAGGAAGTAGTCAAAAAGCAAAATGAGTCCACAAAGTAAGAAAGCATATAAACAAACAGGGAGATAAACAGGAATAGCAACTGACAAAGCACTCAGTGAGGTCTGCATCTCAAAAATGACACGTGAAGCATACGGAATGCATCACTGTTTGCCAGCCATGGACAGGATGCTGTCAAGTTCAACACATGTGTGACAACTGGGAGTGGAATGTGAGGCACCTGCCATAGGGCTGACATCAGTCACTTTAAAAAGAAGAGGGGTGGCATCTGAAATTATCCCATATATTGTATTCACACATGCAATGTATAAATGTTTCACAAAGCAAAGGGTTGGAATAAACAGAAGTTCTAAGTGAGTAAAAAAAAAGGTTTAGATGTTGTTGGCTAAGAAATATAAACAATGCAACCAGGGAAAGCTGGGAAATATTGTTCTTGCTACGCTAACAGATTTAGAAACCAAACATGGCTCTGATGTGGAAATGCATTTTTTTAATGCTGGAAGAATAAGTATAAATTGCCTTGTCTTAAAATATACTTTCAGTGTTCATCCCTGGGATCTGAAAACCAAGAAATGAGTCTGAAACTCAAGGAGGCAGAGCTTTGAGAATGATGGTTTCAGGTGATTTTTCATAGAGTGTGAAATTCTGACATTTTGACTGCCAAATGGATAGCTCTCACATGGAAACATGTTTGCTGCTAGATCAGCAGCTAATCTTGTAGAAACTCAGCTTAATCATAGTAATTGGGAAACCCAATTCCAAGCCAGCCCACCCACCAGAAATCATGGAACAGTCTCCCAAATGTCCTTAGTATTTGAGTCTCCACTTAGGGGCCTTGATCTCCTAGGTAAAGGGTGTCACCATCCCTGTCATTCTCACCAATCCAGTATCCTTGCCAACGTATCCTGGTGAAATCTCCCTTCATCAACACTTGCATATAAAATAAGCATCTCAAACCTAGCCCATCCCAACCTGAACTCCTGATAGTCTCCCAAAATTGCTCTTCCTAGCTCAACAAATAGCAGCTCATTCTCCCAGTTACACTGGTCTAAATCCATGGAGTCATCCTGGACTTTCTCTCTCATACTCTTCACCTAATCTTTCATTCTATTGGGTCTATTGGGTCTGCTTTCAAAATATACCCAGAATTTGACTGACTTGTACTACTTCTATTGTTGCCACCCTAATTCAAGCCACCACCATCTCCTGCCTGGACTAGGGGCTGTGTAGAGAGCCCCTCTCCCCACGGCCCGCCCATCCTGTCAATCTATACTGGGAGGGAGTTTGGAAGTGTTGGAGAGGGGATTACATATTAAGTAATACGGCCCTGCCTCTTCCCTTTGCTACCCTGGGTCTATTCTCAATTAGATTAAATATAAATCAGATCATGTCACTCTAACATGTAAAACTCTCCAATGGCCCCCATGTCACTCAAAGTGAAAGCCAAAGTCCTTACAATGACCTTAAGACCTTACATAATTTGTTGTCCCCCACCTCCAGACAGCTGTGTGGCCTCAACTCTATTACTTTCTCTTTTGTTCACTCTGCTTCAGCCACACTGACTTTGTCCTGCTTCCTTTAACCCACCAAACTCAGTCTCTCCTTAAGGTGTTTGCACTTGCTGTGCCCTCTGTTCAGAATACTCCTGTCCTAGCTGCCTCAACTCCCTCACTTCTTTCAGGCTTTCAGGTCTCAACTTAAACATCTCTGCAAGGGCTTCCTGGCCATATTACTTAATATGCAATCTCCTCTCCAACACTTCCAAACCCCCTCCCAGTGTAGACTGACAGGATGGGGGGGGGGGGGGGACACAGTCCCAAGGCTAATGTTTTGGCATCATGTAGCCACACAATCTGAGACATGTGACCTAGGTTGCCAGAGAAGGGAAAAGAGAGCTCAAGGAAAAGAAAGCTCGGAGGTGGCACCCTGACTCTTACCTGCCTGGACATATAAGTGGCACATATCTATTTCATGCATATTTCATTAGCTTCAACTAGTCAGTTTCACCTAATTGAAAAGGGACTAGAGAATGCAGATTCTTTTTTTTTTCATGCTGTATTACCTTTCATTAAGTACAAAATCTTCAATAATGTCAACTAGAGCTCATTTCACCAACTGTTCTGTTTGGCTGTCAATCTCTTTCTCTCTTCAGCAATGATGAGGTGGATGCCCTTTCCATGAGGAAGGGTATCCACGTTTGTTTGTTTGTTTGTTTGTTTGTTTGTTTGTTTTTTGCCTTTGCTAATAACAAAAATGTTGGAGAGCTGGGTGGCAAAGCTGTTGCCATTGGCATCTTTCACATGAACTCTACCAAAAGACCCAGGGTGTCTCTCTCTGTTGGTGATCATGCCAGTTCTTCCAAGATTAGCAACTCCAGTCACCATACACAGGTTGCCAGTATCAAACTTGATGAAATCAGTAATTTTGCCATTCTCCAATTCAACCTGAATGGTGTCATTCACCTTCACGAGGGGTATCAGTGTAGTGGATGGTGTGCGCATCATGGGTTACCAGAAGAGGGATACCTTTTGTGCCCACAAAGATCTTTCTCACTATGTACAGCTTATACTTGGCCTCCTCAGATGTGATACAATGAGCGGCAGGGCAACTGTTGGTGTCATAGATCAGACAGAAATTCTCTCCCCTCTTGTCAATGCTGATGACATCCATAAAACCGGCAGGGTAGGTTATATTGGTTAGGGACCTTGCCATCAATCTTTTCACTTTTTTATTTTAGTTTATTGATTTGAGAGAGGAGAGAGCGGTGGGAGGAGAAACACCAATTTGTTGTTCCATTCATTTATGCATTCATAGTTGCTTCTTGTATGGGTCCTGACCAGGGATGGAACCCACAACCTCGGTGTATCAGCATGATGCTCTAACCAACTGAGCTGCCCGTCCAGGGCGCCATCAATCTTAATAAACCTGCTGCATGCAGATCGTCTTCACTTCCTCTGCTGTTAGGGCATACTTATGTCTGTTCCTTAGGAAAATGATGAGAGGGAGGCGTTCTTTCATCTTGCCGGGACCAATAGATGGATGAGGAGCAAGCACACTGGCCAGTTTATCCAGCATCCAAGCTTTCAAGCTGCTACAAGCCTCAGGTGCTTCTTGGGCCCAGGAATCATGGTGGCATCAGGGCGGAAAGAGGACGTGTTTCCGGTGCGCCCAGAAAAAAGGGTCAGAGGCTACAGCAACCTCGGAGGTTCCGCCCGGGAAATGTGTATTCTAAGTGCTCAGGAAGGAAAGGACAAGGCACATGAATTCTGTATGCAGAACTACAAGTTGTTTCCTTGGAAATCCCTCACTGCTTGGGCAATAGGGATCCTTGTCTCCTTATCTTATTGCTCTGAAATTAATATTTGATTCCTTTTCATTTATCCATTCAACATTTATATATATATTTTTAGTGGCTCCTAGATGTCAGACATTGTGACAAATTCAAGATATAAGGCACGAGGTAGTGTTGTGTTCCTGGCTGCGGTGCCCATGGCAGGATGAGAGAGGCTCACCACAGTATGTGACACCACTGGCCCAACCCAAAGTCAATGGCCTGGTGCACATGCCCCCTGGATGTATGTGCTGGATGGACAGTTTTACTTCTCTCAGAATTGCTGATGCTCTAAGAGGGTACTACTAATTTAAGCTTTCCTAAAAGTTCTTACAATCCTCTCAGAAATTTACAGATCCATTGTAGACATATGTAACCACACAACGAATCATGATATCCTTTATTTAAAAGTAACGTGTAAATGTTCATTTGAGCATCCCATGAATTGAGCACAATTCCTCCTTGTTTAGACCTCAGGTGTACACCGTGGAATTTTTTGCATCAATTAGAAGCAAAAATCTAAACATGCTCACAACAACAAGGAGTTTAATTTTTTAATATATTGTTTAATAGTAGAAATTTTAAAATAATGCAACTTTGTGAATAAAATTTATGTAAATTAAAACTACTAACTCAAAACCACAAAACACAATATATTCTTCAAGAAAGCATGCATATCATATATATATCCTATACTAATAAAACACAAACATGCAAATTGACCATACTTTCGCTACACCTTAAGCCACGCCCACCAGCCCATCAGAGCGACTATATGCAAATTAACCAAACCAAGATGGCGGCTGGCAGCCATGGAGCTGGAGCGAAGCAGGAGGCTTGCTTGCTCCAGTGATGGAGGAAGCCAAGGTTCCCCGCCTGCCGCGGCCCAGCTCTGAGCTCCACTGAAAGCAACAAAGTTTCAATTATAGAAGGTAAACAAACCCCAGATACCTGTTTCAGCCAGCCGTGGCCACGGAGCTGGAGCGAGCAGGAGGCTTGGGTTGTCCCTGGCAATGGAGAAAGCCAAGCTTTCCACAGGCCTCTGCTAAAGGCAACAAAGTTTCAATTATAGAAGGTAAATAAATCCCAGAATAAAAAAAAAGAAAAAAAAGGAGAGGCTGGGAGCTTACATCGCCAGCCCACACTGCAAGAGGGCATAGGCCAGGCTGAGGGACCCCCCCGAGTGCACAAATTTTTGTGCACCGGGCCTCTAGTGTGTGTGTGTGTGTGTGTGTGTGTGTGTGTGTATCATACTAGAATGGCTGCTTATGGAAGAAAAGGGAAACAGAGTGGGAATCAAGCTAAAAAGAGAGGGAATAATAAAATAAAACAAGAGAGCACCCTGGCATGAACTACGCTAATGTGCCATCAACTGAGAAATATTACTAACTTGTCAAATATTAAATTTTACATTCTAAATTTTTCCCTTTTTTGAGAGGCACTCAGAAAACATTTGTTGAATGAATTAATGAAAAGGTTTCCATTTAAAATTAGTTTTTAGAACAGGGGTCCTCAAACTTTTTAAACAGGGGGCCAGTTCACTGTCCCTCAGACCGTTGGAGGGCCGGACTATAGTTTTAAAATAAAACAAGAGAGCACCCTGGCATGAACTATGCTAATGTGCCATCAACTGAGAAATATTACTAACTTGTCAAATATTAAATTTTACATTCTAAATTTTTCCCTTTTTTGAGAGGCACTCAGAAAACATTTGTTGAATTAATTAATGAAAAGGTTTCCATTTAAAATTAGTCTTTAGAACAATAAGACAGATTGACAGGTTTCCTTCTACACTTCTATGTTCTGATCTAAGCCCAGAGTTAAGTCTATAAGTGGATAAAAATTTGACAAGCATAAAAAATGGTAATACTCTGTATTGCCAAAGGAATGAAGAAAGGGGCACTTTCAAATTACTGATAGGAATGTAAAATGGTACATCTCTCCGAAAAGCAATATTTATTCAGATCCATAAAAATATTCACAGTCTTTAACCTAAGAATTTCACTTTTAGAAATTTATGATAACAAAAGTAATTTATGTATAACCATATTTATATAAGATGATGTTTGAGGCAATATTACTTGAAATAACAGAAAATTGCAAGTAATATTTAGCAGGTTGGTTAAATAAATGATGATATATCCATATGATAGAATTATACTTAATCAATGTGTAATAATAAAATAAAATGTATGTGATACATTATTAAGCAAATATAGCATTCTAAAATATGTTAGTAATTCCAATTTTGAAAACAGAAAGGATGTAAAATGTTAATGGCAGTTATCTCTGTATTAATATATAAGTTCAATGAATATTTATTGAGTGTAGAATTATATATAATTTTTATATTCTTTTTCCTAATCTATAATGGATATTATTTTAATTGGGAAATATTATTGTAACAAACATCAATAAATATATTAGATTATAATTTCACCTACTATACTATATTTTGTCTCAAAGGCATGAAAAAGAGATTATTTCCATGCTAAATTCTGAAAATGATATGCTTTGCTATTTACCAAACTCTCAGAAATTTTTCACATGCACATTTCAATCATTACTCAGTTATATTTCACTGTGTCACTTTGAGTGACTATATCATTCCCATGATAATAATTAAAGAGAAAGTCATTTTGAGATAAGAATATGGATAAACAAAATCTCCCCTATAATTTTCTAGACCTTAACCAAGAATTCATTAAGCATTTTAGGAAGGCTGTGTTTGTGATTAAAATCAAATGAATCCATTTTATCATCAGTGTGGGTTTCTACAGTTCAGTCATGTCAGGACACAAGAGAAATGACAAGGCATAGTGATCCATTTGAAGCCAAGAGTTATAGTAAAACTCAGGTTGGCTTTTATTTTAGTAATAAAGAATAAATGCTATTTAAAATTTTTTATTCTGAAATATAAATCCCTGGAGGGGTGAAGAGATAAGCAAGAGCTGGATGGTATCTAAATTAAAATACTGTTATACTTTCTATTTTTCTAGGGGATATATTTTCTAGGGGTAATAGCTAGTTCTAGTATCTTATTGCCTCAATAATTGAACCTTCTGGGGGCGGAGTGGGGGGCGTGGATAAAAAACCTCACACACAACAAAAACAAGCCTGGATCCAGATTTAAATTTCACTTATAGCAAATGTTACCTTAAGAAAAGACATTTTTTAACATTACAGTGTAATGGATATAGCCATAAAAACCAATGTGATGTTTTCAGTCTATTAAGTACACACCAATACAAAAACAAGGCATGTTGGTTGGTAGAGGAATAGAAGCATATTCCAAGGTAAAAAGTTTACTGTTAACATCATTTGGAAGATCGTATTTTTTGATGTTTACTTATTATTTTAAGGTGAGACTAAGATTTTTAAAAGTACATAGTTTTTTGTTAAATGTGCATTTACAAACCCATCTATCACATGTTACTTTGAATTATATTAACTTCTTTGATATAATCTTTAAACTTGAGTTATGTAGATTACTTGAGTTATAATGAACAACCTGTAAGATCAAATGTATTTAAAACTAATAAATG
The DNA here is from genome assembly GCF_000412655.1 of Myotis brandtii. Taxonomy (NCBI): domain Eukaryota; kingdom Metazoa; phylum Chordata; class Mammalia; order Chiroptera; family Vespertilionidae; genus Myotis; species Myotis brandtii. Next base: position 9,326,569 of record NW_005371410.1, read on the forward strand.
CAGCTAATGTAAAAAAACATTAATTAAGAAATTGATTTTGTTCCTTTTATAATAATAAACCTGTCTATCTCTACAACTCCTATGATATGCCCTTCTCCAACTAGAAGACATAAACCTATATTTTGCACCACTTATTGCTATGTATGGACTGAATTTATCCTTCCAAAATTTTTTTATATATATTTTATTGATTGTTTACAGAGAGGAAGGAAGAGGGATAGAGAGCTAGAAACATCGATGAGAGAGAAGCATCGATCAGCTGCCTCCTGCACACCCCCTACTGGGGATGTGTCCGCAACCAGTACATGCCCTTGACCGGAATCGAACCTGGGACCCTTTAGTCCCCAGCCCGACGCTCTATCCACTGAGCCAAACCGGCCAGGGCTATCCTTCCAAAATTTATATGTTGGAGCCCTAACCCCCTAATGTGGCTGTATTTGGAGATGGGGCCTCCAAGGAAATAATTAAGGTTAAAAGAAGTTATAAGGCATGGCCCCTAATTCCATAGGCCTTATCACTCTCGCTCCTCAAGAATACAAAAAGAGACCAGATGCATACTAAAGTTAGTTATCTATAAGCCAGAAAGAGAAATTTCACAAGAACTGAACTGACCAGAACCTTGATCTTGGGCTTCTAGCCCAAGAAAATGTTGTTTAAGCAACCCAGTCTATAATCTTTTGTTATGGCAGCAAAAGCAGAGTGATACATAATGATTTCATATAATTTATATACTTGATATATTTTGTACCAAACAAATTTGATTAAGATATTGATTGATTGGATTCTACTAAATACAAGATTCTTCTACTCTCGAGACTTTGAATTCATTCTGCAAATTGGGGTTTGTGAATATGTGACACCCATTCTACCGTTCTCCATTCCTAAATGAATGCTAGACATTACTAACTGACTGCAGAATTCTTTCCTACTGAATCTAGACCAGACTTCATAATCCTTGTCAGCAATCCAAGATGCCACCACCAATAAAAAGAGGCAGACATTTAAGTTGAAGTCTATTTACCACTTATATATTACACTATAAACTCATTGAGTGCTTGGATACTATTTTATTTATTTTCAAAAGCCTATAACCTTTCACATGACAGCAGCTCTGCAGATACTTATTGAATTGAATAAATTTTATTTTGAGTATAAACCTTCTATAAAGTTCCCTACACAAAAGCTTTGAGTCTTAAATCAAGATAAACTTGTCTTGACTCTACACAAATGCATGGGAAAGACAGCATCATGTGTACTTTTAATGTTGACTGGATTTTCATCAAGTATGAATAATGAATCATAATAATGATCAGAATAATAATTCAATACAATAATGCATAATTCACAATAATGAATGGTGTGTTATGCAACATTATGTACGAAGTTCAAATCTGGAAGACTCAAGGACACAAAAGAGAAGGGAAACTCAGTCCTTTGCCTTAAGGAACTCCCCATTTACTTGAGATATTAGATTCTTGCACATGATCATTTCATTCATGATAGGAACAGAGTGTGACAAGTGCCCCTGCCAAGTAAATGGTTTTGACAATAGGAGCAGAAGTGTTCAGAAAAAGGAGGGGAAGATTTTTTTTTAAGCTAAAAGGAGATGTGATAGATGAACCAGTTCCTACAGAGTTCAATTATTCTTCCTCTATTTCCTCATGACTAGCTCCCCTGTGGTCTTGGGGTTGATTTATCAGATTAGCTATTCAGGATAGTTGCATATTCCTCAGAGTTGCATGCTGTCTACACTGCCCTGCCTCATCATATGCAAAGCAAATGGAGGAGAATGATTTTCTAACTCCTTGAGCACCCTGGGAGATGCAACATGTCCTCCCTTTGGTGACTCAGTACCTCATGCTCAAAGTCTTGCCATCCTGATTCAAGATGTTCTCACCACCAATAGCAATTTGCAGCAACAAAAAAAAAGATGTAAGGCTCCAAAACTACCTTTGAGGCCAAAATTCTAAAAACTAACAAATTGGTTGGTTTCCTACCCTCAGATAGGCACTTCTTAGGGTTATACCTAACTTACTGAGTTACATCAGGAGGACAGAAATTAAATTTTTAACAAAAAAGAATTTGGTCTGCCTGGACTAATGGTAATGAATCATCATAATTCTTAAGATTACCAAGAAAATAGCCTATCACCCATCACATGATAAGCAATAAGCAAATCAGCAGTACATTTAGCTGATGCAGACATTTATTAGCATTTGATTACAGAGAGTTTCTAAATCATTCTGGGAGCCTGCTAGAAATTTTTTAAGTAGAAACTAGATGAAGTCAACAAAGTATCAAGCTTCCCATGCATGAAGACTCAAAATACCCTTTAAGACCATAAAACTCATACCAAGTGGCAGCCTGGAGTTTCCAGAGTAGTTCAATATAGTAGACACCAAGAATTGTGTCCCAAATTACTTTCCCCTGGCAGTCATCCCGAGTTTTTTAGAATGAAATAAAATAAAATAAATAACCCAGGCTCCATGCTGGGCACCATAAAGAGGCATCACCCATTTTCCTCTAAATTAAAACACACACACACACACACACACACACACACACACACACACACACACACTTGTTTTCAAGGTGTCGAACCACATCCTCCCCAACCCCACCCCACTGCCCCAGGTGTCTCTCAGGATAAGGGGAAACTAGCATCTGGCTGATGAAGCCACATATTTTTAAGAATGAAGGTTAAATGACTTCATTTTTGAGAAGGGCTGGGAATTGGTAGAGCTTTTCCGGCTTAAATAGGAGAAATGTTTTTATTACCAAGTTAATCACTTTTTCCAGGTGTGAACAAACCATTGAAACAGCACTAAAGCCAGAAATATTGCAAAAGGGAAGAAGGAAAGGCTGAAGACTACTCCTCTTACTCTTATTTTTGAGGAGGTAAATAAGCACAGGACTCTTTCTGGTCCCCTCCTTCATGGACCTCTCCCAGCCCGTAGTGGGCAGAGGGCCAGCAGCAGGGCTGGCAAGAATGTGTGTGTGCATGATGTATTGTAGAATTGTACACCTGAAACCTGTATAATTTTATTAGCCAATGTCACCCCAATAAATTCAATAAAAATAATAAAAAATAAGGTTTCTACCAAATTAGAAAAAAGAGAGAAGTGTGTTCAGTTCTCCATACTACCAGCTCTCTCTCCCACCACCTGCTCAGTTGGAGAAATCATTGTGTGATTTCCTGGCTCTTCTTGAAAGAGAAATCCCTAAAGGAATTTTCAACAGATGAAGAGTTATTTGGCTGGAGTACCAGGGATGAGAAGGAGGAAGAAAAAGAAAAGAAGAGCAAGAAAACCCACATTATTGAGCTCTTAGTAAACGCCAAACATGTTATATTCTATTTAATTCTAGCAATCAGACATGAGACACGGGACTCAGACCTAACTATGAATTCTAGCGATATGACTTTAACGTCTCTGAAAGCCAGCAGTTTCATCTGTAAAGTAGGGTAGCTAATAGTAATAATCTTTAGGGTTATAAACAAGATTATATGAGATCATGCTTGTAAAGTACCTAATTAATAATTGGTAGCAACAATTTATAGAGATTTTACACATGAAGTATGTGACTCCAAAGGGTAGGCAACTCTCCCAACCAAATGATAGCCTCCTGAGATGATGCTTGACTAGTTCAAAGCATTACACAAGAATGCATATGGTTTTTAAAGACACATGCATTCTCTATGCATTCAGGAATAACTTATTAAACTCCATAATAATGTGGAACAATTACCTTTGAAAGTAACTTTCAGATCCTGCCTGTCAGCCCCTGCCCCAGGCCATCCTTGTGATCAGAATGAGAGAACTCAGCTGGCTGAGGGCTCCAGAGAGCTCCTCTCTGCCAGACCAAGCTCTCCCCTTGCTTTCCTCCACCACTCTTTTGGACGAATTCCTTTGTACTTATTTCTCCAAGCTCCTGGCCTGAAATTCAGCATCAAAACCCTGTCCCACTCCTGATGGGATCCTTGCCCATGGATCTTGTGACAGAGACAGAATTCTCCCCAAATATTATACTAGCTCTCCTACATTTTCTGACCCTCTTAAACTTACAGAACCAGCTGACTAGTTCTAGCCAATAAAATGTGACCAGAAATGACACGTACCACTTTGGTACTGAGGCAGTGTAAAGCCCTTGCCAGACTCTCCAGTTTCATTTCTCCTGTTGTGGAGTTTAAAGTCGACATGACCCAGAAGGTACAGATACTAAAATAGCAGGGCCTTGGTTAGCTTGAATCCCTGAGTGACTGTGTGGAGCAGATCATCACATCATACCACACTGGATACTTTGTATAAGAAGTAAACTTTCATTTTGTTAAAACACTGATTTGGAGATGTGTTATTATAGCATAATCTAGCACAGTGATGGCGAACCTATGACACGCATGTCAGAGGTGACACACGAACTCATTTTTTTGGTTGATTTTTCTTTGTTAAATGGCATTTAAATATATAAAATAAATATCAAAAATGTAAGTCTTTGTTTTACTATGGTTGCAAATATCAAAAAACTTCTATATGTGACATGGCACCAGAGTTAAGTTAGGGTTTTTCAAAATGCTGACACGCCGAGCTCAAAAGGTTCGCCATCATTGATCTAGCATATCCCAATTTATACAAAATCCAATCCCTGCCAGTACGTTAGTTCTTGGCCACCTCGCCAAGGCTCCAAACTGGCTCTCATTTTGCCTTTTTTGATCCTAGCACATCTGGCAGCAGGTGTAGAACCTGAAGTTCTATTCTCTTCTCAGGGGTTAATTACCAGAATCTCTTCTTCACCCCTGAATCCTACTTTAACCCAGAGAAGGTCAGACGCTGAACTAGCTAGAGATTAGCTAAACCACCAGAATAGGAAATGAAGCAGGGAGTTTTTAGCTGAAACAGGGAGAGTCACTGGAACAAGGCAGGTAAAAAAAGAGAAAGAGCTGACATCTCAGAGATCAGGGGTAAGTGTTCAGAGTCTTGGAGTGAAGTGACTTAAGATGGAAAGATGAGGCCAAAGGGGAAGTGAGTCATGATTAAAGGTTGAATGGTTCTGGGCAATTATTCCCTCTAACCCTGTTTGGTGTACATGGCTCAGCTCTACTGGGTCAGCAGGTGAATCTGCAGAAGCAATTCTGGCTGGCTTCAAGGACCAGGTATCTACTAGCACAGAAGCACTGACCAGCCTACTATGCCAGGTGATCTGGTAAATACTATAATGTTTCTTAATGCACTGGGAAACTTGATTTATTCCATGTCCCCACCCCCAAATCCAACAATTCATGCATCTCTCACCAGAAGGCTCCAATCCAACATGCTTAATAACTTGCTTCATATTCTAAAAGTTTACAACCTGACTCACTTATATAATTTCTCCAGAATGAGCACAGAGCTAATTGAAGAACTTAATGACTAATTTCTCAAGCCAAACAAGACATGTTCACATTACCTTTTAACATTTAAGTTTATAACCAACCAGGTTATCTGATTTGACTATGAAAGCAATAATCATACCTTATACCCCAGATAACATTAAAAATCAATGTGCAGTGAAAAAGTTAATTAAGATGATAAAATATTAATTATCCTTTTTGATCTTTTCATTAAAAAAAAATCTGTTCTTCCTTCATTTGCTCTATCTTCAAAGCCAAACTGTAGATGATGTATCTCTGAATTTACAAGGCCATAACCAGTGATATTTACAAGATAAATCTTCATATCACACACTGAATATTCAATGAGAAGCAGCACACTGCCCAGTAGCTCCTCCATTATTGATATCCTGCATATCTGCTGTTGTACTTTTAAGACATTGGGTTAGGTTGAATCACATAAAATTGCCAATATTTGACTATTTATGGCCACACACACACACACACACACACACAAACCTCAGCAATTCCAAGTGTTCATATGGTTCAACCTTAACTTTTAACAGAAATTTAATTTTTAAAATATTTTTAATGAAAGAAAAAGAATTGCAATCCCCAGGCAACAGCTCTGCCCTTTCTCTCTGGTGGTTTGTGTGCCTCCCTGGGTCCCCTTGTACCTGTGCTAATGCACTTGTACTATCCGGTGTTTCCACAGCCCTGCAGCCCTCCCTGGGCCTGTCTTCTCCTCAAAGGTCTGACAACTTGGAGAGGGGGATTCTATTCATCAGGGTCCCCAGCAGCACAGCAGCAGGCACAGAGTAGGACCCCAGTCTTTTCTAAAAGACATTGCCTTTGTCAACAACCCTTGCTGGGTGCTTGGTTGGTTACTTCCTTTCCAAGGTATTTATAATAATACTGTAGTAGTCTGTTTTAGGATTTTACCCAGAATCACATCAAGCTCACTACTTTGCATTTTGTAGAATCTATTACAGTCTCCCTTTTTCTAAGGATTAAAAAATAAGAGAAAGTTTAAAAACAGAAAACCTATTTTTCATTCTTGGATCTCCAACTGCTCACCATGGTCTACATGACCCATTTGCAAGTTCTCTCTGAAGCTGAGGTGTGATTTGTCTGCACCTTGAGACCTGACCTCCCTTCGGAGCTCCGGAGGGTGAATGAGAACTAGCTCAGCTCTCAGGCGCATATCGGAGAGCCAGGGCATACATTGTGCCCCTCCTCTTCCCCTGATTACATGAAACTTAAACAAATAGTTTCATCTCTCTAAGTCTAAGACTCCTAATATCTAAATAAGATAGTGCCTAAAACCATAGAGTTATAGTGCAAATTAAATGAGACCATGCAGGTAAATCATTGAATATAGAAGCCTTCAAATGTGTTACCATTACTCTTGGACATGGATTTTCTCCAGGATGGACTTCCATTTCTCTTTTGTCAGTGTTTGTTTGTTCTATGCTTTTCAACCCAAAGATTATTCTTTGTTGACTAAAATGAAGGTGAACAGAGGTGGAGGAGCTCTGGTTTTTTTGTACTGTTGGTCAGCACACAAGAATCCTTCCAAGGAGCAGGCCCAGGTCCTCCCCTACACCTTGAGGGACTTCCACTGAATATAATTTTGTGGGTTTTGTTGCCCTGAGCATTTCTCACCAGGCTCATGGGAATTAAAGCTGGCCTAATACAGTCTTGCCTCTTCTGTCTGGCTCCAAGCACTCATTTCTATCTTTTGCAAATCAGAACTCATTGGAGAGCTCCTGCTGTAGCCATCCTGGTTTCCCTAAGCAGCCATGTAATTACCCCTCCCTGGGTGGGTCAGTGTTGGCATAGTCTGAGCACTGTGGTTTTGACAGCTTCCCGTCTCTATGACCTTCCCTCCAGGTACCCACTCCTCCGGGATTTGCCTCACCGGGTCCAGCTTTCCTCCCTGGCTCTCACTGCCGCAGGGATACCATGGGCACTTCTCACAAGGCTCTTCTCACTCTTGGTTAGAATTATATCTAAAGCAGCAGTTCTGCTGGTTACTTTCTAACTAAGCAGGAAAATAGCAGATAATCAGAAAATCCTCTTTGTGTGACGGTGACCGTGGAGACTTCTAGTGCAAAAGGGTGAACACCAGTTTCCACCGAAAGAGCAACTCTAACAAAGGGACTTTGAACACCCTGTAGCCAGCAAGAGAGATGATGGTTTGGGCCCTGGATAATTTTGCATCCCTTAAATCATGTTTATCCAAATAGCCACTTCATCTAAGTGAGGACCGTCTTGGTGCTGCGAGGACACATGTCCTCCCCTGTTGCCTCCCTGGAGACAGAGCCTCAGGAATCCCTTCTCGCTGAGCCCATTTCTCATCCGCAACATGAGGGTGTTGCATGATCTCAAAGGCCTTATCTGTCTGAAAGTTTGGGGATTTTAAGTATAGACTAAGGGTTCCTCCTTATAGCTAATGTTTGACCAAATAACAAAACAAAATATATATCAAAGAAGCACATTAGAATTCAAACAAATTTTTCAAGTATTAAGCAAAATATAAACTTCCTATCTCTTTTCTTTTATGTATTAATCAAGTTCTCTTTTTCTAAGTATTCATTCCTTTGCAGTGAGACTGCCATGAAGTCTGTTTTTTTAATCTGCTATTCCATTTCCCCAGTAGGTGGCACTCCATTACAACTTTCAATTACTACCTTCTGCCTACAAAGTACACAGTCCAGAAAATAAGGATGAAGACAACGTGGGGAGCATTTGTTTAGCAAACACAGATAAATAAGAAACCTTTATATTAATTATGCACCTAAAAATCCATTGATTTTCTAAATTTTAAACAACTAGGTTCTACTTGTAAAGTGTTATAATCAGAATGTTTTGATATAGACATGTCAGATATTTATGACAAAATTATGATACCCTTTAAAGTGATGAAACTTTGAAATTATGGGTGATCCAAATGATGCTGCCACATTGCTATTTAAAGAACATTTAGAAAATAATTTTCTGGAAAATACTCCCAGGATTGATTTCTTGCCTACATGAGAAAAATAACTTCAGTGCCTTCTTTTGGACAATCCTTCCCCAATAGCATCATCTTCCTGGATAATACTCACATTTAAGAGTTGTTTGAGTCTCCTTTTCCCCCCTGGAAAGGGTTTGGGTTTTTTTTACAAATATTCTACACAATCAAATTTGACCACCCACTTTTAATTATGTTGGAAAGAGCAGAACGTGGCGACACATTACCATATTTTCAGCCCATGCGTTTTGTCTCCCAGCTAGTTGCTTTTGCCCTGGTGGGTAGAGCATGGCCCATATTGTAGGGAGATTTATTCTGGTATACCGGCAAGCAAAGGAGCCAGTAATAAATGAGATTGGAAATGCCTGTAGCATCGGGAAACATGAGTTTTACAACTTTGAATTTAGCTTCTGAGAAAGGTGAGGTGAGCAAAGATCTCACCAGCCTCAGGTCATGAAGAATCAGACCCTGCTTCAAGCCTGGAAATGGATTAGGAACCTCGGTCCTAGCCATATAGATCTTACCAGGATGGTCTTGCTGCCCTTGGTCCGGATGCAGGGCCTGGGACAGGACTGGCTACCTGATAGATACTGCTGGAGCTAGAACCATCCCCAAACCTTACCTGCATGCATTCTTGTTCTCCTATTGGAAGGGACAACCTGAATTTTGGATTATCGGCGAAAAGCATTAGGCTGAGTTAACCCTGAAGATCAGTTGCATGATATTCTTTAAACTTTTAGTTACATAACAATTGTTTCCTAGTTGCTTAATCCAGTTTGAGTTGGGTTTTCTGTGACTTGCTCCTTCAGCTCCCTCTGATGGTCAAAGCCTCAGCCACAGGCCACCACACAAATTACTAACTGAAGCTTGGCTGGTTGTTGTCACAGTTCTGATGATGCAGGTTTCAGTGGAGTGGTGGAGAAACCATGCCATCTGGCTATCAGGTGAGGGTTCCTTGGGCAAGCCCTCACTGACTCTGAATGACTTTCATTTTAACCTTCAATATGCTTTCTCCTCTGCTTGAAAATCTTCTACCGTGGGAACTTGAAATTAGGATGACAACAACAATTCTGTCAACAGCTCTGTTTCTACAGTCCTATTTAAGTTTTCTTATTCCTAATATTTATTGAGCATTTACTATAGGCTGATCCCTGTTCTAAGCACCTTTCTTATATTGACTTATCGAATCCTTAAATCAACCTTGCAAGGTTGGTATGATTATTATCTCCATGTTTTAGAAGAAAAGGTTGTCATACATCATCTCATATGCCACAAGCCAGAGAGAACAATATATATTCATCTCTTAGATTCATCCACATGAGTTTGTGATGTAAACGAGCTGTTGAGTCCATAAAGAGGCATCAGGCTTATGGCAGTGGCCCAGCCAGGCCTTGTTCCAGGAGCTATGAGGCCAAGGGGTGTTTGGCTTGTGGGGACCACTATCACCAAACTTCCCTCAGAAATGTCAAACCAGGACTTTCAGGAAGTTAATCAGTAACACATGGGTAAGGGCCAGCTTCCAAACAGACTTGGGAACAGAGAAGAGAAAGGATCTGGATATGCATATGACATCTGCGAGGGCCGGCACTGTGGTCTTCCAGCAGAGGACCAACTGTCCCCGTTTGTCTGGGACGGAGGGGCTTCCCAGAATCTGAAACTTTCAGTGCACACACCAGGAGGTTTCCAGGAAAACCAGGACGAGTCACTCTATTTTTCAGAGAAACTCAGTCCTGCTTCAAACTACCAGAGACTCCAGGGGCCTCCTGTCTTACCTCAGAGTTCTCAACACTCCTAATTTGGTTTCCTTCTCCCTCCATTACTCAGACAGGGATGGGATCTATGTGTCAAGCTCTATGTCACTTTCAAAGAGCTTTCCCAGTTGGTTTTAGTACAAAGAAAGAAAAGCCCTGCTTCATGCAAGTAATGAACTTGTGGAACTTATTAGCTCTAAAAATAGAACTGATAGAAAAAAAATTAAGTTTGGATGTTTTTTAAGTTCAGAACACGCTACCCAAAATATGGCACTTTGGCATACTGATTAGCTTGAGTAAAAGGAACTTAAAACACAGTAGATGCAAGAAAGGGACTCTGGTCTTTCTTTTTCCCCAGAAAACAGGAGATAAAGTCCCCATGTGACAGGTGCCTCCCCTGTACCAGGAGGAAGAAACATTCTTACCACCAGAAATGTGAAGTCAAGGCTGACAGAAGTCTGTATAAACAGACCTTGTTAAAGTAACTCTTATCTTCCTTTAGTCTCCCCATATATTTTAGTTACTTTTCCACAGTCCCACTATGTGTTCAACCTAGTATATATGCACTTAGGCCTAGGCACTTCTTTGGGTCTTCTGTGTGTGTGTGTGTGTGTGTGCGCGCGCGCGCACGCGCCCACAATTCTGTAAATAAAATCCATATTTTTCTCCTGTTAGTCTTTGTCTATGTCAGTCCAAGCTGGAGACGCCAGAAAAGTGGAGGAAAATTTTACTTGCTCTATAGGTGAACTAATGACGTCCAGATCTCCAAAAGATTGGGAACATTAAGATGGGTGTAAGGAAAGGAAGGCTATCACCCTTTGAATATCCCTCAGGCCCCTGTTAGCCAATAAGATAGTAGCCCAGGTGGACCATGCGTTTGACTCAGTGTTGCCGTTCTTATATACAGCAATACTTACTGGTGTTTTGGGGAGAAAACAAGGAACAAATAACCTTGACTAAAATAAATATATAACTGAAAGAAGTTTTTAAAAAGAAAACCAATATGATAGAGTCAAGTGAGTTTATCCTTTCTTCCATTTTGCCAAATTTAAAATACTCATAAGAACCAAGAAGAAAGATAATTCCAGTCACTCATTTTTTTAAATCTCCTCCTTATACCTTAACTTGTTAGATTCAAATGACAAGTCTTCCTGAGTGGGTAGGCATATAAAATCCTGTAGAGAAGGGGCCTGCCCAGGACTTGTCTCCTGGAGAGCCATCTTTGGCTATTTAGAAAACCCTGCCACCCAAGTCCCACCCAGCCATGGTTTCAGACCATGAACCCTGAGCATTTCCAGTTTGCCACGCTTAAGTCCATCTTCTCCTAACTTGACTTTTGGCTCTGAACTCTGCATGTAATTCTGCCTTTAGCCCCTGTAGACATGGTGTTTAATCTTCTTCTTCAGTCATCAAGAGTTTAGCTACACACTTTGTTTGGCTTGTCCTTTGGGTTTCTGGAGTTCGCTGTGGGTCCTGATAGGAAATCACAGCCTTAGCCTTGACCCCTAAAAATCTAATCCACTACCTAGTTACTTAGCTGCATAATATTGGCCTCTACTACAGGGAGTCAGGCCTGAGACTCAGGTGATCTAGAATCTGGTACTAAATGTTCAATGCCATGGGACTCAGTATTTTCAGATTAAAATAGGGGTAATCCCTACCCACCTCTTAAGGTACTTGGAGTCCTCAGAACAACTTCATAAACCCATGAGGAAGAGTGTTATGATTCTAAGAGCCTCTTTCCTCATAACATTGTCCTTGACTGTGTTTAAAAATAGGCCCTGCCCTGACTGGTTTGGCTCAGCGGATAGAGCGTCGGCCTGCAGACTCAAGGGTCCCAGGTTCGATTCCAGTCAAGGGCATGTACATTGGTTGCGGGCACATCCCCAGTGGGGAGTGTGCAGGAGGCAGCTGATCAATGTTCCTCTCTCATCGATGTTTCTAACTCTCTATCCCTCTCCTTCCTCTCTGTAAAAAATCAATAAAATATATTTAAAAATAAAAATAGGCCCTATGATTTCCAACATAAACAAACCAATGCTGATCCAGACAAGCAAAGCAATTAGAGAGTATAAATAAATACACCCTGTTCAAATGAAAGGTGCTGTCTAAAACTGATTCCCAGGCTTGATTTGTATTCAGAACCAATCAGTAGCACAGCATTAGGAAACCTCTGATAAACCCCATTTGATATAATAAAACAATGATCATCATTGTTACTCCAAGAGAGAAGACATCACTGCCTCCAGAAAACTGCTAAACAGGATTAATAAACATGATCCAGGCAATTCCAGATTTCTAGAATCAACGAAATCATGTCTCTGCTCAGCACTTTCTCCAGAAGTATCTGAGTCAGCCCTTGGCTAGTTCTCAAATCCCCAGGTTCAGACATGTGCTTCCTGGTGGGAAGGGTCCTCATTCAAGAAGACAAGCTTTCTGATTAGACACCCTTTACACCCGCTGCCTCCCTTATATCTCTCCGGGATAAAATTCATTCAGTCTTTTAAAAATAAAACACATCTGCTTAACCCTGCCCTAAAGAAACTTCCATTACCCTGTTTTGTTTTGTTTTAATAGCCACGTGATGTACTGACACTGAACAGCAGAGACTACACAGAAGAAATCTCTCCCCACTGTTGCTTTATCCATTTAACACGTGTGAATCTGTGATCTCAGCGTTCCTTGTGCCTGGTGACTAATTGAGTTTGAGACAGTGGCTGTCAAATGCTGGAAAAGGAATGATTTATGCTAAAGATATTTTTGGTCTCTGATATGCCCAGCTTCAGAGGGAATAAAAGAAGTTGTTACCATGTCCGGATGGTGACAATAGGCAGAGTCTAACAATGGAACTACACTCCTACAACTAGCCAGTCTATTAACTGAATGCATCGAGTTTCCATCTTTGCTTTCACCCTTTGCTCCTGGGTAGGTGATCCTGCAGATTTTTATTTGCATTTATTTCAGCTGCACCATTTATCCCATTCCCAGTTATCCTGCCCAGAGATCTTATTGAAGCTGCCACTGGGAGCCATGGAGATAAGCAATAGCCTCAGCAAAGAGCCAGCTGCCGAGCCCAGCACCACCGTTTAGATGATGTACGCTCCAGCTCCGCCCCTCTCTCAGAAACAGTGACTCAGAAATGTTCCCATTACCCTTGGAGGAAACTCATTTCCTGCCCGTAATCTGATTACTATTCTCTCACTTGGGACTATAACTGATTTTATAATACTACCCTCATGGGGGGGTGGGCAGAGGGGTGGGGCATGGAGCTGGTTTTTAATTGTTTTAACATGCACAGGGTGCACAAGTCAGACCGAAACATGTCAACCTGTGAGCTTTAGAAATACCAATAACATTTCAATGCTGAATTCTGGTGACTATGTATTTGCCTGTTTCATCACAGGGATAATTTCATCCACTCGCCAGATCTGAAAGACTGGCATGGATCATGATGCTAAGGGACTCTGACTTTCTATGGCATTGCTTCATCGGATCTTCTGCTGCCCCTGGGACTTGGCTCTCATGGATCCAGGAACTGTTTTCCCATCTGCAATCTCCTCCAAGCTCTATTGATCTTATGCCATCTGTCCTGCCCCAGGTAACACAGATAGAGCACCTTCCAGCTCTGAAGATCAAAGATACCCTGAGGACGTACCTCTTTCCACTTCCCACCCTCATGTTGCTCTCAGCCCCAAACACTGACTCCTACAAGGTTTTCTGCTAATGTGTTAGCTGGGTCTTTGGTGATGTACATAGAAATGGAAGCAAAATGCTTCCAAGGGTGTAGATACCTAGGAGTTGGGAATTCAAAGGACATGTATTCACACCTCAAAGCAACAGAGGAAAAGAAATCTCACTTCCCTGCTCTTTCATGTTCTACCCTCCTGTCTCCCATCAGGTATCATTGCCTTCCAGCTGCCCCCAGAGCTCTGCAGCCCCTCTCACTACTGGTTGCTTCCCTATGAAAAAGGCTCCCTTCTTTTCTCTTTCCCCAGCCACTGTGCTCATAATATTTACCTGGAAGAATCATGCTGTGATCCAGCTGTGACTCTCAGCTACAAGAAATAGAAACCCAACTCACACTTAAACCATGAAGGGAATTCACATAGATGGGAAGTTCAAGGGCAATCTAACTCCAGGAATAGATGGATCCAGGCTTCCGACGATGTCTTCTGAGATCTATTGCTATTTCTAAGCTCTGCATTATGGTCTGGGCTTCATTTTAGGGCTCTGCCTCCCTATGGCAGAGAGAACCACCAATAGCCTTAGATTTACTCCGCTCTTACAGCTAGTGGTCCCAATAATTTGAGTGAAAATCCTAGGTGGACTCTGATTGGCCTGGTTTAATCTTGTTTCATCCCCCAACCCTTTATCATGGGTGGATTGTGGCAGTTGGTATAGAAGACATTGGGTTGGGAAGACTGTGGGATCTGAACTGCTGACTTGTTTCCCCACTGCTGGCTTATGCACTGCCATCTGACTCCCAGTTTGGGCATCAGTTTAGTGCAGGGGTCCTCAAACTTTTTAAACAGGGGGCCAGTTCACTGTCCCTCAGACTGTTGGAGGGCCGGACTATAGTTTAAAAAAAAACTATGAACAAATTCCTATGCACACTGCACATATCTTATTTTGAAGTAAAAAAACAAAACGGGAACAAATACAATATTTTTATTTGCATGTGGCCCGCGGGCCATAGTTTGAGGACCCTTGGTTTAGTGCCTCCCATAACTTCTCCACCACCCAAAGGCAGGATGTGACATGGTCTAACACCACAACACAACCACTAAATTTCTATTTCTCAAAGTGAGCCATATGGACAGCACAGGTGCTTGTTAAAATGCTGATTTCTGGGTCCCACCTCAGACCCTATTAAATCAGAATTGGGAGAGAGGGGCCCGGGAGTCTCTAGTTTAACAACGGCCCCAGGTGATTCTTGTGGACTCTGAAGTTTCAGATCTACTGCCCAGATCTCAGGGGCTGGAAAATGGCCACTCCCGTCCCTCCTCTGGCTCAGTGAGAGGACTCACTGGTGCCCCATACCACATATTCTGTGTATGGGCTTGAGGCAAATCTCAAGCATGCCCAGAGGACACTGAGAGTGAGGCCTGGAGATGAAGGTCAGAAATTGGTTGTTAGGAAAAGGAAGTCTGGGGTGAATACAGGAAGCTAAAGTGCTGTCATAAAGGGGGTTGGAGCTGGAGAAGCAAAAAGTAAGCCACTATGATGGCTGTGTGGCCACAGCTAGAAAAAATCTGGCTGAATTCCAGAGATACAGGGCAATGCTAGCTGGCTTTTGTTTTGTCTTTTTAAACTTGTTCTGACTGGGTACTTATGTATGACTAGCTTATGTTTGCAGAAGCAAAAAAAAAGTGTTTATACAGCAAAAAATTGTTTATACACAATGTAGAGAGAGAAGAAGTTTCTTATTTGTTCTATTGGGACCTTTAACAGAGTAAAATAAAAATAGCAACAAAAATTTTCCTAATAAACAGAAAAAATACATACAGAATTAAAGGATGGATGCTGTAAGAAATATAACTAGGAATCAAAACAAGTATCTGACCAGGCACTCACACTTTCTAAAGGGGACAGGTCTTCTCTAATTTCATCAGGTCTGCTCTCCACTTGGTCACACTTTTACTCTGGCACTTCTGGTCCTGCCAGTCTCCTTTGCATTCTGACTTGTGGTTCCAAAAGTTTAATGTACCCTAGCTGGTTTGGCTCAGTGGATAGAGTGTTGGCCTGCAGACTGGAGGGCCCCAGGTTCAATTCCGGTCAAGGGCACTTACCTCGGTTGCAGGCTCCTCCCTGGCCTGGGTCCTGGTTGGGGCTCCTACAAAAGGCAACCAATCAATGTGTTTCTCTCACATTGATGTTTCTGTCTTTCCCTCTCTCTTCCACTCTCTAAAAATCAATGGAAAAATATGCTCAGATGAGGATTAAAAAAAATAAACAAAAGTTTAATGCACCTGGAGATCACCTGGAGGACTTGTAAATCAAGGTTTTCTGGGTCTACCCACAAAGTTTCTGATTCAGGGGGACAGGAGTGGGGCCTGAGAATTTGTTTCAAATTTATCTTTATTGTTGAATGTATTGCAGATGTCCTCCCCCCCCACATAACCTCCACCACCCCATTTCCACCCCCTCCCCAGGCTTTCTCCACGCTATTGTCTGTCCATGGGCTACACATGTATGCATATAGTTCATTGGTTAATCTCTTCTCACAACTCCCTTCCATCTGAAATACATCAATCTGTTGCAAACTTCGATGTCTCTGGATCTTTTTTGTTCAACTGTTTATTTTATTCATTAGATTCCGCATGTAAGTGAGATCATGTGATACTTGTCTTTCTCTGACTGGCTTATTTCCCTTAGCATGATACTCTCCAGATCTCTCCATGCTGTCTCAAAGGGTCAGAGATCCTTCTTTTTTACAACTGTATAGTATCCTATTGTGTAAATGTAACACAGCTTTTTAATCCATTCATCTACTCATGGGCACTTGGGCTGTTTCCAGATCTTAGCTGCTATGAACATAGGAGTGCATATATTCTTTCTGACTGGTGTTTCTGGCTTCTTAGGATTTGCATTTTTCACAAGTTCCCAGTGCTGCTGCTGCTGCTGGTGGTGGTGGTGGCGGGGTCCTCCTTTTGATTAGCACTGGCCTAATTTCATCCTTTTGAGCCACTTAACCCCTTTATGCCTCAGGTGCCTCATGTATACACTGGGGATAAGAACACCTATTTGATAGGGTTTTTTGAGGATTAAATGAAGTTATTCTTCATAAAGTGCTTGGAACACTTTCTGGAATTTATTAAGCCCTCAATACATGTGGACCAAATGAGAGGGGGTTGTGATAAGGATGCACTCAGCTATGTGTGCTATAAAATCCTCCACACTTGCGTTGCAGAACTCAATAGGTCTCTCCAAATGGGTTCTTTTCTCCTCCTTGCCCTCATCAATACAGCCTTTCAAACTATACTACAAATAACACCTAATCGTGATTTGGTACCCACTTTGTGCTAAGAATATGAAGCACTTACCATGCCTCTTTCTGTCACCTTCACAACAATCCTGTGTGACGGGACTACCATCCCACTGTTGTAGGCAAAGAGAATGAGGCTGCAAGAGAACCTAGGTGTCTTAAGCATGTTTCCCTATGTCTCACAAGCTCTAAGTGGCAAAGCTGGAATTTGAACCTCCTAATAAGCCCATTGTCTGCAGAGTCCATGCCCTTCACCACCCCAGACATAGCAAAGAGGTTTTATCATCCAGTCATCCCATCTGCTAGCAGCTGCCTAGGGCACAGGATTCTGAAGCCTAAATATCCTGACTCAAGGGAAAAGATTGCTGGAATTGATTAGAAATATCTAGCTGCCATGCAAGCTAGAGAGGGGAGTCAAAACATACACCAGATATTTGCTGCCCCTGCACTTTGCTATGGCAACACAGATGGGGGTAAAGGTTTCCTAATTGTATTGAAGATTATATTTAAATACACACAAATCAGGTGAGTGCTCCCAGGAGGTGCTAATGATTTCAGATCTGTAGTCCAGCTCCCCTGCTCACTGTAATTGAATTTGAATGCTATTTCAGTGCACACCAATGAAGGCGAATAGTTGTGTGACTACGCCATATCTGTAGATGATCCCAACCCATTTTTCTTTGGTTTTAGAGTTCTAGCAGGAATATGGTGCTTTAAAATTGTCTGTAGACTAACTGACATGATTGATAGAGACTCTAGCAAGTTTCTGGACAGTACAGAAGGATTTAAAGAGGAAAGAGATATTCCATTTTCAGGTAAAGCTTGAAAAACACCAAGGCTCTAACTTTCTGAAGGTGACTCCTGATTGTGAAGGTATTTCCACTTCCCTTAAGACCAAGGTTCTCAAACTTCAGTGCATGGGAAAATTGGCATTAGGAAGTTTGTTTCCAAAGCCGATTGCCAGTTCCCTGCCTTATCTGGATCATCAAGGATGGAGCTGGGCAATCTGCACTTTAAACAGGTACCACAAGGTCTAAGGACCATACCTGGGAAGCCCTGCCTTCAGCAACAGAACAGCAATTCCCTGTTTTTTCAATATGAGGAAACTGTTTCTACTTAAGTTATTTCTCAGATATCACTTGATAGCAGTTGAGAAAATGCAGGATGGCTAAAAACAAAACAAACAAACCCTGCCATTCATTTTGTAGATTATAAATAAATGTTCTATTTACCACAATAATGTGCACATGAATATTTGAATATGAGTAGAAACTGTGTATGAGATAGTGTTCAATCCATTTATATGCAATGTTCAGTGCACATATAGATTTAAAATATTTGCAGATAGCCCAGTCAGCGTAGCTCAGTGGTTGAGTGTCAACCTATGAACCAGGAGGAGGTCACGGTTCGATTCCCAGTAGTGGGCTCGATCCCCATTGTGGGATGTGTAGGAGGCAGCTGATCAATGATTTTCTCTCATCATTGATGTTTCTATCTCTCTCTCCCTCTCCCTTCCTCTCTGAAATCAATAAAAATATATTTTTAAAATATTTGCAGATAATTCTGCAAACCTTTCATCCACCCATCTCACAATAATGCCTACCCACAGAGGTCTACAGGCCAAGATGGGGAACCATTGGCTACAGTTTTGATTCCTGCTTACTCTTTAGCACGGCTGTCACTGGGCATGTAATGGGCCATCACTCACCTGAGTGGGAGGGAAGACTTATATGGCAGGAGTGGATCCATATTAGCAGCTTTATGTACATATTTTCACTTAAAAGCAGAAGTCCAATTCCTTCTTCTGTCATCTACACTAACAGAGTAGAAACACGAATTTGATTAATACACTCATTTTACTATAACATCAAAAATCTCTATCTCTTACATCTCTATTCTAGTAATTGTGCTTTATGTGGCTAAAACCCACATTTGTAAACAATATTGAACCAATAAAAGATGTTGGGCATCTACTGTGAGCAAAACACTATACTGAGTGCCATAAATACCTCATTAAAAATTAACTTGGGCTGAATACAGGGGAAGTTCTCATCATTAAAGAGCTAAACATTTGGATATTTTTGGTTGGTACCTTGTCTCTGTTTGCCAAATTCAAAACTTTTATCAAGTTTAGAAACTGAAAAACAGGAAAGCAGGCTTACTAAAAAGTCACTGGTTCTAACAGATGTGGCTTAAATAAGATTATGATCCCAATTGCCTTTTGCTTAAGCACATATTCAAATTCCCTGAGAAATCCCTGAGTAGATGGTGGGAGATACTGGTCTCCAATTCAAAATTCACAGAGAAAATCTATAAAGCACATGTGGACAATAAAAAAACAAACAAACAAACAAACAAACCAAAAAAACAACAACAATGAATACATATGTATAAGACAAAGAAAGACATCACAATTATCAATATCCAAGAGGTGTTTGCCCAGCGTCGTGGTCCTGCCCAGCACTGAAGGACGGGCTCAACATTACTGCCTGTTTCCTTGATGTTGTCATAAATGGTAACAATGAGGACTGGGAGTGTGGTAAAAGCCCAAACTTAACAACACAAGGACAAAGGCACTCAGAAAGCGGGCTTCATCGACTCAGTTCCTATCATTTCTAGCGAGGCTACGCTTGGATTTAAAACCTAGATGATTGAGCTGTAGTTCATTAAGAAATGCGTGAAGGGTGATGAGAAAGGAGAAAATGAAAACTGCTTCATTGGAAGAATTTTTTTTTTAATGCCATTTGTCTTCCTGACACCAAGGAGAAGCACAAGGAGATTCAGCGGCTGCATTGAGTTCGCAGTGACCTTTCACCTCTGTTGATCTCTGACCCGGCTGTTTCAATCACACAGACACAGAAGCTAGGATGCTCGACAAGATGTTTTAGGAGACAGTTTTTCTTTGTCATGTGGCGGAAGGGAAAGAAGTTGAGAAGAAAATCTCTCCAGCAAGACAAATTGCGCCTGTGTGTTAGCTGACAAAGGGTTAACAGGACATCAGGGCCACTTTCCTGCTCGGCAGTTTAATTGCTGCAGGCCAAGGAAACGTTTGAGGGAGAGGGAGCTGTTAGTGGGGACCTCATTTTTCAAAGGCATGTCAGAAAGCTAGTCTGCTGAATGGGTTTGATACAGAAAACAAGAATTGGGTCTGTTTCCCAAATTCGAAAGACAAGGCCCCTACTGACTTGTCCCTAGCAAGAATTCGCTAGCTGGTGGCTACCGTGGTTCTTTCATCTGTTAACAGATTGTTTTCCAAAAGAGGTATACCGAAAAGAGGGGTGGGGGCGGGGTGGGGGATGTGCGTGATTTGTAAAGGAGAATTCCCAAAATTGAGCGGGTGTCAGAATCACTTGGAGGGTTTGATTCAGTAGATGGGGTGAAGCCCAGGAGTTTGCATTTTTAACAATTCCTTGGTAGTGCTGCTGGGTGTGGTCATAGAACCAGTGTGTGAGAAACTGGTTCTAAAATATACTTCCCAATTCCTCTTTCTGCCTTAATAATCACACTCACTCACGCACACTCCAGCATAATAAGTGCTGCATATTATGTTATAAAATATCAATTATATCCTAGCTGGTTTGGCTCAATGGACAGAACATCAGCCTATGGACTGAAAGGTCCTGGGTTCTATTCAGGTCAAGGGCAAATGCCAGGCGGGAGTTGCAGGCTCAATCCCCAGTAGAGGGCATGCAGGAGGCAACTGATCGATGATTCTCTCTCATCATTGATATTTCTATCTGTCTCCCTCCCTCTCCCTTCCTCTCTGAAATCAAGAAAAATATATTTTAAAAATATCAATTATTATTATAATTATTACTGTTATTAATGGCTACTTTGAGTAGCAACTGTGTGCCAGTGTTAATCTTCTAAGGCAGGTATTATTGACCATTTTACCAATTAAGACCTGATCCAGCCCAAATATCACTCCTAAATTCATGCTCTTCATCACTTTAATACTCTCTTAACAAGTAATAAAACATGAGTCAGAATTAACCAACCTACAAGTAATTTTAATCAATGAATTTTCTATATTCTAACAGAAGATATACTAACTCTAAGTGGAAGAATATAAACTTTCTTTTTCCTTATGTCACTTAGAGCCAAAAGAAGGAATATCTGAAGAATGCTGCAAAGTCAGCCAGCCCCCAAATGGGTACTGACTTCTCCCTAGATGCCTGAGGACCACAGGGCAAGTCAGCTTCCCCACCCACGGCACCTGAGACAATATGGGAAAGGCTCCAAGGTCATGGCAATGTCAAATAGGAGTGCCACAGGCTCTTCCTTCTTTTTTCTCTCTTGCTTGACAAATAGTAGTTAATTGCAAAAGGTAATGTGGCGCCAAAACAATGTCTGAGAGCAGTGTGTCCAAGCTCTACCCCAGCATCAGGCCACCTGGAGGGCTCGCTGAAACACACGCGGTTGCCTCCCCAGTTTCTGATTTTGAAGGACTGGTGCCGAGCCCAGGAATTTTCACTTCTCAAAATTTCTCCAGCAGTGCTGGAGCTGCTGGTCCAGGGACCACCCTTTCAGAACCATTGTTTTAGAACAAGCCTTCCTGGATTCCAACCCGCCTTTATTCATTGATTCAGGAGAAACTGCTATGTGTGAAACCCCTTTCCAGCTCTGAAGATAAAGCTGCAACCCAAGCCAACAAAAGCTTTGCCCTCACAGAGCTCACCATCTAGGAGGAAAAACTGACCAGAGATGAAAATCCATAACGTAAGAAGAAAGACAAAGCAATAAACCTGGGCAGCCGAAGGGATTGTTTTAGCAGTGTGTTCACCCGTCTGAGGAGATGGTATCCATCAGAGCTTTCACCTGAAAGGTGAGGGAGCAAGGCAGTGTGGATATCTCAGGGAAGAGAGGGCCAAAGAGGAAGTACAAAGGCCCTGAGGCAGAAATGTGCTCAGTGTGTTTAAAAAAGAAAGGAGACCAGTGGCAGAAGGGGAGTGTGCAAGAGAGAGAACAGTAAGAGAGGAGACTCCAATTCAATAGGAATCTGCATTTTCAAAAAGCTCTCCAGGAGCTTTGGAAATGACTTCTCAGATGCACTTATTTCTAAAGTTCATCCAACTTTCCTTAATGTGCATCAACACTATTTTGGTACCTGACCTGAGAGTAGACACCGAGAGTAGACACAGCTCTGGAAGGTGAAACAAAGAATGCATCCTCAGAGGGTAGGGCTTATTGAGCATGCCCAGGGACTGAGTTTTGCATAATTTTTATTCAAATAAATCCTTTCTCTCTCTTAAACAAGAGCATGAGGCAACATTATTATATATTGAATGTGCAAACAGAGGAAAAGGGCTGAATCCAAAGAGAAAGGAGCAGCTCTTAGAGACAGACAGGATATGGAGGGCAAAGGGGGGAAAGAATAGCTATGCATGACTCTGAATGGGAATTTAGAGAAGGAACGGAATTCACATGGAGGGCAAAGGGGGGAAAGAATAGCTATGCCTCTGAATGGGAATTTAGAGAAGGAACGGAATTCACATGGACAAGGATGAGTCTGATTTTACACGTGTTTATGGGAATCAAATAAAAGTGTGTGTGTGTCTGCACGCACCTGTGTGTTGGGGTGAAAGTGAAATATTGAGACTTGGAAAAAAGGTCATGGCTGTACACAAACAGGTGACAAATGCAGCCCCAAATTAAATAAGTTCCCTGGAGGAGTAACTGTGGGATGTGGAGCAGGGAAGGCCAGGGCTAAGCCCTGGTGGGAAGAGATGACCAGGATCAACAGAGATACAGGATCAACAGTACACTACAAGAAGAGATACAGGATCAACAGCACAGTACAAGAAAAGGGCAACAGCCCACCAACCTGTTACCCCAAATGACTGTTTCTGACAGCGCTGCAGCAAACACAAAATGGGCAAAGGTCAGTCCTCCTGTCCATCAAGCACATAGGTATGCAGCCAGCTGGCTTTGTGAAAGGGATCTCCCATTATGCAGAACACTTTACCCCATAAATAAGTCAGACTCAATTATTTTATATCAAAACAATATCTTAGCTTTTAACGAGCACAACTGCCAATACCCAGAGTCACGCATTATAAATCACTATTTGCTCCTTCCTACACTTTCTAATTTCATGCTAAGGAGACAGGGCTGAATGGGGTCATTAATCTGAATTAGAAATACTGTGACCGGCTCTGCACTCTGCTTGCTAACATTGTGTGGCTGAGCTGGAGCTGTAGGGGTTTTACTTTCCTTATAGTTCTGAGGAAGAGGTGGGGAGAGGAAAATGCTGAGCTAGTCTTAATTTTTAAGCCCCTTTTCATTCCAGACCCCATTTGGGCATCTCACATTGGGCTTTAAAATCATTGCTATTATTGCAATGCTTTTACTGAAGCCCTGGTCAAATGACAAGCTTTTCCCAGCCTCTTCTGGAACTCTAGAAGACTCACTTATGCAGCCTAAAATGATGTCCCCCTCTATGAGAAAAGGGGGGGCTTGTATCTTTTTTTGGCAGAAGTGACATAACTCATAGATGTTTCACTGGTGAGGCCGTGGCGGGAAGGCTCTGAATGAGGCAGGTGCTTCTGCAAGGCAGCGGTGAGTTCAGTGAGTCTCTCCACCACTACCTGCTTGCTTTGGAGGAAATGCAATGGATGGTCCGTGGAAACACGTAACTGCAAAGCCATCAGTCAGAGCTTTCTGATATTTATTTCACTTGCATTAACTATTTACATGTGGGTTGGGGAAATAGACAGAAAACTCAAGTTTATTAATTTACCTTCTTCTTTAGGATTCTGTTAAGAATATTGATGAAACTGCTGGGGCTAACAGGAATCGGGGATTATCTGAAGATTCAGAGGAACATCAGCCTTGTTCTCCCCACTCCCCTGAAACAGCACAGATGACAGCAGACATCTAGTGCAGCAACTTTTGGTCAAAATATGCCTTTCTTGACTCACCCCATCTTGTTCTGACCCCTGATTGGTCACAGTCATTACTGCTAACAATATTATTAGTGGAAATGCACTGAAAATGAAAGTGGGTTCCAAAAGGGCTGGATACATCTCCGGCAGGCAGGTCTGTTAGGGTGTGTCTGCAGGTGCAGCTCAAACTTCTAAGATCATCATGGAGAACATCTACACCTACCCCCCCCCAAGTCACATGTCCTCCAAGACCCAGAGTGCAGAGCTGAAGGAACTGGGTCTGAGCTAAGGGTCATTCATTTGTCTGTCCTGTCCGCCAGGCCCCATCACAACATTCCAGAGTCCTTAGAAGCTGGGAGTATGGGATCCTCACATTTTCTTTATGGCTTGTGCTTGAAAAATGTTCCCTCTGACTCATCTCCTGACCCCCACCCTCCCTCCCATGGTCCTGGATAGTGATGTGACTGAAACAGTCCCAGTTGCCACTTTGTTCAGAACCTCTCAAGCTGGCCAGAATGCCAGTGCCCCCTCCACCTGCCCCACCTCCTCCTGGAAGACCCACAGATGACTGTAGTCAACTTGCTTTGGGACCTTGATTAGATTTTGGGTGTTTTGTTGCTACTCTAGAGCTATGGAAAATTGGAGTAATTTTCTGTGATCACAACCCCAGGGTCCCAAGTCAGTGTAATTATAAGTCAATCACTTCCCCTCCAATTCGGGTTCCTCTTCCCTTTGGGCAGGTAAAGTCATTACCATAGCTCCTTTCTCCTTGCACAGGCCATTTACCTCCTGTCTCATGAATCTTCTCAGCTGAATGTTCTTGGAGGGAGGGGGGCAGTGGTACTTATCTGTCATTGACTTCCCCACCCTCCACAGCCTACAGGCCTTCTGCTTCCCTGATTGTGAGTGCAGGGCAGGTGATACCCAGAAAGAAACCTTCCCAAGGCACAGCCCTGAGGCCCCAGCATGCAGTCCTCAGCCCACTACAGTCAGAACTGGAGATGCCCCAGGGTATAGCAAGGCCAGAGGAAGCAACACTCTTTTCCGGGGAGGCACCAGGGGCAGGACCGGGAGGGAGAAGGCTTTATGTACACTGAGAAATGTGAAGATCCCTTTCCAAACAGGTCCCCATCTCCCTCATACACTAACAGCAAAAAAAGAGGGAATGCCTTCTCCAATTGAATGAAGCAGTTCCAAATACAGGATGGGCATTTATGAGTTACTTTGATTGAGTCAGAGTCAAGGGAGCTGTTTAAATTCTCCCAGGACACCCCCTAATTGCCTTTTCCCTCCTTGTTCCATGAGTGATCCCACCAAACAACCCCACAGAAAGTGTTCAAACTAAGGACTCTTCATGAGGAAGAAGGGATTCCCACCTCAGCCTAAAGCCAGCCCACAGAGCTCAGCCCTGGGGGAGTTCTGTCCCTGGAATGCCCCTCCATCTCTGAAACTTAAAAATCCCTTGTGAGTGCATTTCCTGGCTTCCAGGTTTGCAAGTTCCCGTTTCTGATGGCACAGTTTTGCAGTGAACTTGGAACTGAATTCACTGTCCATTCCTGCCCCTATGGCACATACTTCAGAGGCTTGTTGCATTTTTAATTAAGTAGTTCAGCTGTTGTCAGCATTTCCACAATCATTTCTCATGCTCCTTCCTTCTGCATTTTACAGTGTAGCAGCAATTCCCTAAAGATGATGTCAATAAAGCAGCATAAAGCAGAAGGAGAGCATGGCCACAGTCTTGGGGGCCTGGGTTCAAATCCCAAGTTAGCAGCGTATGAGCTGTGAGGCCTCAGGCAGATTATTCAACCCCCCAAATTCTAGTGTTGCCATGAATGAAACAGGAGTGATACTAGTACCTACCTCACAGAATAGCTGTGAGGATTAAATAAGAAAATGAACAGAAATATTCATCCTGGGTTTGGAGCAGCACTACCCAATTGATATCAAATGTGAGTGAGCCACGTATGTCATTCTAAATTTTCTAGTAGCTTCAGTTGTTTGGTTTTTTTAAATAAAAAAGGAAAAGAAGCAGGTGAACTTAATTTTACTTATATATTATAAAATATTATCATTACAAAACACCAATATAAAATATATAAGTGAATCTATCTTTAAATTCTTTTGGTCGTACTAAATCTTTTGTACTCTCCCATGTGTTTTATCCATTCCAATGTGGACTAGCTACACGCCAAGCACTTATGGATGCTGGCTACGGTATGGGCAGCACAGGTCTAAACCCTGGTAAATATTCAATAAAGGCAAGTTCCTCTCACCGAGGCTGTCTTTCCATGCCTCAGAGTTTAGAGATATTTGGAAATAAACTCAGATCACCTTTAGCCCCAGTGCTGAAAGGCTGCCTTTGAGTTTCAATGTTGGTTTTTTCCTGCAGGAGAGCAGGCAGACTTGGTACCCAGCCACTTCTGTGCAGATAGAAAGTATTGTGGATTCTCCACTCGCCTGATCTTGCCAAATGGGTTGCTGCTGCTACTGTCCTGGTTTTCTGGAACCCTGTCCCTCCGTGGTCTAGAGTCTAGAGTCGACTCTAGACTAATCTCTTATCGGACGCCTGAGCACCTTATACAAAGCCCATGCTCATCCCTCAGCCTCTTGAATGCTGCCAGTGATGAGCAGCTCACCACACCTCTGGGAATGACCTTTTCCCTTTCAGATGGCCATGGTTTTAAGAAACCTCTTTTAGAAACTCCTCCTTCTCTGTACCTTCTATTCATTGTCCTAATAACCAACCACTGGAGAGAGAAAGGTCAAAGTCGCCCTCAGTATGACAACCTACCAGTATTTTAAGTTGGCTCTCAGGTACTCTCTAGTTCCCACTGTGGTGAGGATAACCAGCCCCAGTTATTTTCATGGTGGCTGATATGACAGTATGTCATATGTGTAAGTCCTTCTTCATGCTATGTGCATGTGGTAGTTGTTATGTGTCCTTTGCAAAGTGCAGCCCCCAGAACTAAACATACAATGTGCCATCTGGGCCTTACAGACAAATGTTCCTGATTGTGGGCAACCTCGTCACCATTGCCATCTTTGCCACAGCCTCACTGCACCTCAGCACCTGGTGGCAGGCAGCCTCTCAGCCCAAGTGAGGCCCTGCATGCCCGCTCCATGCCGGAGGCCAGGCACTCTCCACCTACCAGCAGGAGCGTCGCCCTGAGGCTGGCTTCTCTCCCTTCCAGCCCATTGCAAGGAGAACCAGTGCCACCTCTCCTCCCACAAGCCAGGGTCTCCGAGTCCTTTCCAGCAACTTCAGTTTCACACAGAGGCAGGGAGCCTGGAGCTGCGGCAAAAAGTCCTTTCTCTGGGGACTTAAGGTTGCTTCCCTGCACTCCTCTGGCAGTGGGCAAGCCCGTGGCCAGCTTCCCTTATGTGATATGGAGATTCCTGCCTTGCCTGGATCCCAGCACTGAGGCTGCAGGTTTGGCCCCTTCTCTTTAGGGGGTCTCTAGATAGCTCTCTGCCACCATTAAATTCACACCAAACTCCCAGTAAGGTCTAGTTCAAAGAGTAGGGTGAGCAATGTACAGGGATGTTGGATGAAGCTAAATACACTTCTTCAGAGATGTGGAAGAAAAGGAGCAGCTGCAAGAGAAGATTACGTTCAGCCTCGCTCCCATCAATCAATAAATCAGTCAATCTTTATTGAGCTCCTCTGCCTGCACATGCTCATTAGCCAGCATGGGCCCAAGAGTTGCAGCTCTGATTCTGGCATTTGAGGGGGAGGAGAAGGCCTCTGGTCAAAATATTTTCACTTCCCAAAGGTCAGTGGTTTCCCTGTAAGGTCATTAGCTAATTCATGCTAAGGTGTTAATGACTTATAAGCTTTCATTCTTTCTAAAGGGACTCCATCTTGGGGGCAAAGGGGCTGGGTAAGGATAAAGGATGGAAAAGTAAAAGCTAAAGGCAAATGTCTCTTTCTTGCCATTTTCTCTAAGGCTTGGCATGCTGAATTTTAATTAGGATCAGAACAGGAAGTAGGAACTGGGCTCTGGTAACAGTACTGTTTTCATTTCCCGGCTCTTCCCTTACCACATGTGACCTACAGCTGGCTACTTAGATTTTTCAAGCCTTTGCCCCCTAACCAGTATAAAGGGAGTGTCCACCAAATAGAGTTGGGAGGATAAAGCACTTAGTACAGCTCTCAGTTTAAAATAAAACATAAATCATGGTGGTTACTTTGGTTCATATTGAATTAAACCCAGACTAACAAGAGCTATGACCTTCAGAAAAGGGGATGGATGGTGGATCTTCCCTGGCCTTCACCTATAACAATTCCTGTCTTCTAGGCCTCATTTGATGGCCTTTTATGATACTGCCATTTGCAAAATTGTCCAAATCTTTTTTATATTCATTCCCATTCATTTATACATCCTCCTTAGGTTACCTCTTAATTAATGTCTCACAAGTTTGTTGTTCTAAAATCACCTCCCTGAAATGTCAAAGGCAGTTTCCCCAGCCCAGTGTTTTGGGATTTGGTGACCAAACTGCAATTTTTTTATTCATAATTTTATAAATTCTGCCAGTGTCTTAGCTCAGGCTTTTCCCTTTGCGTAGCCTACAATGTGCCTACTTCGTATTATTTATTCTTCATTCAATAAATATTTACTGGGTTCCCTTTAAGTGTTGCTGATAAGGACCACAAAGATGGTCCCTTTCCTCAGAGTCATTACATACTAGCAGGCAAAGACAGACAAGAAATAGGTAAACAAGCAAATGAATAAAATAACTGCAGTATAATGAAGGGTAAAAATGTATGATGAAGAGAACAAACAAAAGGCTGAGATGGAGACCACTGGAGAGAAGGCTGTCCCCACTAAGGAAGAGGTGAAAGAGCTCCTGAGACGCTGTAACTCAGGGGCCTACAGCCTGGTGAGCTTGGGGAAGGAGGACAGCCAGTGCGGTGAAGGATGGGCTGGGGCCAGATTTCAAAGAGCTTTGTATCCAGCTTCTCTATTTATTTTTCAAAAGGAGCCTGAACTTTATCTTAAACATGTTGAGAAGTTGTTGAAAGATT
The DNA here is from genome assembly GCF_000412655.1 of Myotis brandtii. Taxonomy (NCBI): domain Eukaryota; kingdom Metazoa; phylum Chordata; class Mammalia; order Chiroptera; family Vespertilionidae; genus Myotis; species Myotis brandtii. The sequence continues at coordinate 9,355,596 of NW_005371410.1, forward strand.
TCACTCATGGCAGTAACACAATCAGATGCCTGCTCTGAAAGATTAGCTTGGCCATCAAGTGGAACATGGGTTAGGTTTGGAAAGAGGAAAACATTGTAAATTTGGAGTCTGTTGCCTTAATCTAAATGAAAGCTGATGGTGGCCAGGACCAGGGAAAAAAAAGTAGGTAGCTTCCAGGCACACTTCCGAATCAGGAGAGGACTGACAGGATTTGCTGTTGGAAGGCCACCAAGCAAGTTGGATGAGGGAAAAATGATCAAGGATGAAGCAAGATGAGGGAACAAACCATCAAGGGTGATTTCTGAGTTTCTCTGTGGAGTCAATATGTCAGTGTATGGAGGTGTCATTAATGAGATGGGAAAGATACAAAGCAGGGGGTAGAGAATGAAGACACATTAATTTTGCGATGTCTGACAAGTGTGATGTGTCAAAAAGGTGGATGGGTATGTGAGCCCGGAGCTGATAAACCTGACCAGACATGAATTTGGAAGCCATAGCATGAAGATGACCTAGTAATCCACAGGAGTTGATCCACTCACCTCTCTCCTGCTAAATATTTCAGCTCCTCTCCCTCCTGAAGACACAATCCAATGCTATTATATTTGTTGAGTGGCCACCAGGGCTGGGCTCACAGATCTCAAGGTCTGACCAGGGAGTCTTGCTATTACTTGAATTCAGTTTAAATACCATATAAACCTTAAGTCTTTGAATTTTCCCTATAAATACGTTACTGTTTCTGTTTGAAGGACTTAACTCCTCATTTATTTCTTTTCACCTAATTAGATATTTTTTAGCTTCTGATGTTTGGTAAGTTGCTTACTCTCTAAGAAGATTCCTAACACATGTCAATTTAATATAGAGATTTCTAATGTATTCATTTTCTAGTTAACATATAAAGAAAATGTGGGTGAAAGAAAGATTTCTTATTTTTTTTCTATGGTAGTACATGTGCTTAAGCAAACCAGAAGCTAAAATTAGAAATGTTCTCTGACTCCACAAAAAGTATACAAAGTCTATAAGAGGCCTGGGAATTGAACAGAATGGAAATAGAAAACTAACAAGCCATGCATGATAAGGAAACACTTGATGGCCTGGTATGAGTTCTGTGGAGATGCTTGGGTTCACTCTAGTTGTATACAAATCCTTCTTGCTCTCCTGGTTTCTATCTGAGATGTTGATTACAAAATCATAATCATAACATGCAGGTGTCTCAACATAATTGTGGGCTTTTCATTTCAACTCCATTAGGGGAAGATTTTTTTTTTCGCAGTCAGAGAAGAAGGAAGCATACTATCCAAATCATCCAAAAGAAAAACAAACAAACCCTTTAAGAAACATCTCAAGAAACTTTTCTCAGAAATGCTTCTTGACACAAAACATCTTAATAAGAATATTAATTCAATAGTGGGTCAGAGATAAAATGATGAAACAAAAGTGTTAAGAAAAAGAAAATGAAGACCCGTGGAAGCAAATTGAAAACCAAAGCAGTATAATTAAAGAAATAACCAAAGATTGGAAAAGCAAGGAGCTGTACAAATATCACTGATAATCAAATTATGGCATATAATAAAGGCTTGAGATAATTAGGGTACATGCATATTTAAAAAGATAAAGCAATAAAAAATACAATTGATATAAAAGACATAGGATAACTGATATTACTGAAAAAGACTAATATGTGGACTAAATGTTAAGTATTAAAAACACAAAATTAAAAAGAAAGTTTATCTGAGTTGAAGAAAAAGTTTTACAATTATCTATAGTTGGAAAGAACATGTGTTCTGAGAAAATGTAATACAAGACTCTCTTCACCAAGAAACATTCTGGTTAAGCTCCTGAATTTCAGGAATAAAACAATTTCAGGCAACTGGACAGAAAAAGCAAACAACCTACAAGGGATGAAAATCAGGCTTCCTTTGATCAATCAAAGCTGTAAGACAATGGAACAATTGTTCTGAGGTGAAAATAGCATGACCCAATAATGTTATACCCAAGATGGCAATCAAATATAAGAGCATTATGAACTGTGAAAGGACTGAGGGAGCATGCTGAAAAAAATCTAGATAATGACAACCTGCCAATTCATTTGTAATCAAAATTTAAAACTCAGAAACAGAGAAGGTCTGATTTAAAAAAAAACACTAATGGTAAGCATTCAGTCCACCTAAATATTAACTAATAAACAAAGGTAAATTAAAGTTACAGGGAAAAAATGTAATGTCATAAAGCCAAACAATGTAAAAATAATAAAACACAAAAATTAAAGATAAAAAAAAGAAAAAATTTGTGAAACTGTGTGATAATATTATTCTCCTATTCTTTCATTGCAAGGAGTAAATTTAAAATGTTGAAAATTAAAATATGTAACTAATATTTTAAATTCCAACATCCCTATTTTTCATGTTTTCTTAACTTTAGAAAGCCCTCTTGTGAAATATTTCTTGAGATGAAGAAATAAGTATTTGAAGTTCAATAGTTCCTCTAGTCTTAATTTCTATAGATTTAATTAACATTAAATTAAATAATGTTTTATTTTAAAATAGCACTTATAATTTTATAAACATAATAATAAATTACTTTTTTATTTTTAAAATGACTGGAAGCATATATGCCAGGATATTAACAATGGATCTTTTTAAGTAATAAAATAGAGATTATTTTATTTTTGCTCTTCTTCTGTAATTTTTTTAATTAAAAAAAAATTAAAGCAAGAGTTAGAGCTGTACCAGAGGTATCTGATAAAATTTTTCTCAGATTTTCCCAATTCTAGGTAGAATTTTTGTCTTGAGCAACTGAGGAACTTGTAAAGCTAATTATATACTTGGTGATGCACATATTATAATATGTACGTATGTTTGTACAAATATTTTTACTACTAGAAAAAATAAGTTTTCACTTAATGTCTACTCCTCCTACTCTCCCCCACTCTTCAAATCATGACTTATGCCTGTTCTTCCCTTTGTTCAGTGGATTGAAGGAAACACAAGGTGGTATAATGGAATGGCTGGCTTCCTACTTCCTCACTTAGCCTCAAATTAGTAGCTTCTCTTTCCAGGCGTTCTGCCTCGTCTATAACAATGATGATAGGACTTCAGTAAACTACTCTGAAAAGACACTTGGGTTGGAATTAGGGAGCACAAAAAAGAACTGAATATTCTCAATCGAACTACATTTCCAATCAGCCCCAAGTAGGGCACCAGGACTGTTGGTAGGTAGCTGGCTTGTGGCTGAACTAAGATGCTTAGCCTTGAAGATGAAGGCCAACAGCACAAACACATTGGTTACTTTTTTAAACTCTTAAGTTTTCCTATTACTTTTCTTTCTTTTTTAACTTTAGTAGTACATTTAATTTAATTTCCTATTCTTTTTCAAGGACTAACAAGGGGCTAAGATTGGGAGGACATAGTACAGAAAGCAAGAGAGCATATTCCATAACTTCATTATTATGCAAAGAAAAGAGAATTTAGGGAGGGACAAAGGTACAAAGTAGCCACTTGAGAGCTCTTTCAGTAAAATCCTTGCTTAGCTCAGGACTTCACCCCTGCACCCTCCTTTATTCTCACGACAAAGAGTTAAAGAAAAGTGTCATCACTGTGGTCCCCACTTTATAAATTACAGGGGCTCAGCCCAGTCAGGGATTTTCCCAAGGTCACTACGATAGTGAGCGAGATAGTAAGGATTCCAAGCCAGATCTGCTTACACCGAAGATGATGCTCTTTCTTGTACTGCCGTCTTTTATATATAAAGCCATCACAGCCCTAAGTTCATTTGGCAAATGAACAAAGCAGAGAACCTGAAGAAATACACAAAAAAAGCTTTCCCATTTCCTAGTCCCCTGTAATGAAACCTCTCACTCGGCAGTTTTCAACCTGTGGGTCTCGAGCCCTTTGGGGGTCGAACGACCCTTTCACAGGGGTCGCCTAAGACCATCGGAAAACACATATATAATTACATATTGTTTTTGTGATTAATCACTATGCTTTAATTATGTTCAATTTGTAACAATGCAATTGGGGGTCACCACAACATGAGGAACTGTATTAAAGGGTCGAGGCATTAGGAAAGTTGAGAACCACTGCCTCACTCCTGACTTGACCTGTACCTTTTTCTCCAGGGAAAGCATTCCATCCACCTGCTTGGGAGTCCTCCACACGCAGTACACAGGGCTCGCTGGAGCTGATGCAGAGGAAGTGAAATTGCTTGTGGGGAGGCTGTGGAGTCGCACACATGAACTTGCCCCTGAGAACTTCATTCCCCATATCCTCTCAGGTCCATATGTATATGACTTAATTCATCTGCTTGCAGCATCGTCAGCTCACCAGTACGTACCATGGAATTATTCTTACATCTAAAGAAAGGAATAAAGTTTTTAGAAAATATTGATGTGCTATATATTTCTAGGACGATGGGGGAGACTTTAGTTCTCTGTCTTTTCAAGTATCCCTTTTACACAGGGGTTTTTATATTTAAAAAAATAGACCCTAAGACCACAATTCCAAGCTTCACTCACACCATGGCTTTTGGAGATTAAAAACCAGGTTAGATTAGATTAGACTCACCACAGATAAATTCTTTTAAGAAGTTAAATACCCATTATTTAATTTCTAGTTGGATCCCAAGTGAACAAATGACCTTTGACCTTGATTTGAGCACCTCCACCACCATGACACAACTAATTTAAATTGCACAATTTTAGAAGCTTAATTATTCTTCCCGATATTATGCAAGTACTTAAGAATCTGATCAGTAAAGACTGTTTTACTGATTGTCATTTCCTTCTCTCTCCCTTTTTCTACCTGTTTCTAACTTATGGCCTCATTCATTAGCCAGCAAATGGTCACATGCTCAGAAACACCTGTCATCATTAAGATATATTTTTTTAATTTTTCTTTTGGTGCCCAATTTATAAGGAAAGGCCAGCTAGAAATGGTGATGAAAACAGAACGAAAAAAGGATGGTAAAATTCAAATTCAGGATAAGGGTGAGACAAAATTCAATGAAAGGCAGAAAGTTTGGAGTACAGATGTAGCCAGTCCTTAACAGTGTACAGAATTAGCATCATCAGTACATTGAGCTGAAGATGAACTTAGCTGCTTAAAAATCCATTCCAATCAACTTTTTTTCCTTGGCCAGATAAGCACAAGCTGGTTGATATTGCTATGAGGTTTCCTTCCCTCCATTTCTCATTTTCTAGCTAATTTCTATCTTTGTCCAATATGTTACTGATAATTGCTTTGGCTATTTTCAGATAGAGTGTTGTTCCACTGGGTCCTATTCAAAATTTCTATGAGTGCTTTGAAAGAAAAGGGGCTGGTCACAAGGCAGAGTTCGGATTGATCTGGAGACCTTGGACTTATAATTGTGATATTTTGGTCTGGGTGATATCAGAGGAGACAATTTTCTCTGACACAACAAATAGAGCCTTTCTACCTTTAGTGGATTTTCAAATGCCAATTGTACATTAAGTGGCTAAAAACTAAGGCTGATAAACTCTTTATTCTCCCAAAACAACAACAAAAAAAGTAGAGTACTCATAATAAAAACTTCAGTATTCAAATGTCATTTACAAAGAATACTATATCCTTATAATAAAAAAATTAAGAAATGAACAGTACATCAGAGCTATTTCTTTTTCTTTCTTCAAATTTTCCAAATATAATAAAAAGACTTTCATGTTTAGGTTTGCCTTCTTTTAGTCCTGAAATGATTCAGTCTGCCTGGTTTACACTCCCAATCTCACCTTCCAGAATCCCATTCCACCCCCCACAATATAATTATTGAAAGGAAGTTCTGTTGCCTTTAATCTATTTAGAATGTTACATTTGGTCTCCAGATCTGCAGTATTACATAGGTGATCCCAAATATGTGTGTCTGATACAAGAGACAAACCATAGAGCAAGACCACTAGAAGTGTACCCCATATTGATAGAAAGCCAAACAAATCTCATTTCCTCTTTTACTTAACAAGTAAACATTTGACAAAGATGAAAGTTATTGTTCCCTTGGATGGCATCAGCAAGCTACATATTCAGGGAGGAATGCATTTATATAATGTGTGGTTAGAGGTTAATCAATATTTCATTTCTATTTCATGGCAACCAACTGCTCACATAGGTTATTTGGTTGTTCTGCATTTTTTAGTTAAATGAAATTAATTTATTCCACAACTATGTATTAAGTGCCTACAACAGTCCTTGTTACACAGTAGGCATTTAGTCACTGTTGATACATAGAGCATTTCTTGAGAACTTGCTAGATGTAGACTCAATATTGAGTTCCCTGGCTGAAATCATTCATAAGCAGGCATGGAAATTTTCCCCTGTCAGAGTCCAGAATCTATGACTATGAAATCATTTGCATATCGAGCATTTCTGGCCTCTTCCTTCTTCTACCCGTAGCCATTCTCACCACTGCTAATGAGACAAGTGATCTGATTGCTTGAGCAATGTGCCTGTAAATCCATCTCTAAGACTCTGCTCTACAGTCTGTCCTCCCCTGGGCCCACTGCAGGAAAATAGGCACCATTTGAAACCTGAACCATCCGCTGCCATAGAAAAGCACATGAATCAAATGCCCACAGCAAAGTCTGATGCTCACTGGCTCATTCTCTGTGTAAATCCAATCATGGATGTCATATTGGTTTGTTCAAGAGAGCAGACTCATCAAAAGCTACCACCCCAACAGCTCTTGTGCTATTGGGGAGCTTAGAGATGAAAATAAGCCTACTACTCCCCTCAAGGATCTCCTCACGTGGGGCCTTCCTGGACCCCCTTTTTCTTCAACAGACACCCATGTGTTCTTTGTGTCTTCCCCTGCACTTCAAAAAACCCTTAGAAATACCAGTCATCACATTCTAATGAAATTGTTTGTTTGTATGCTTCTTGAGAACAGGCACTTTGGCTTATTCATCTTTGAAGCTTCAGCACCTCACATGGATGGTTTTCAGATAGATTGTCTTTGTTCTTACTGAGCCAATGAACAAATATCACTTAGCCAGAGCCCAAGAGCCGTATAGACATTGGAAGTATCTATTCAACCTGCTGCCTACCCACCTAACAGTCCTAAAGGTCCTTGCTATGTCATCAAATTATGTAAAACCTAGAAAATATTTTGCTCAATTGTTCTATTAAAACCACATAACTTTTTAACAGGTGTGACCTTGGATCTACTACAAATCCCTTAATTACACAGATGAGGAATCTGAGGTCCCAAGAAGTTAGATCAAGGTCATACAGCTAATGAATGGCAGAGAGAGTATAGAATGCAGTTCTTCCTGCTCCCTGCCCAGTGCTTGGCTTACAATCCACAGTCCAGAATCAGCCTATTGAGGTTCCATTTCTGAAGGGGCTTGGGGAAAGCACTGGCAGTTGAACTAGATTCACAAAGAGGGAGACAACCTCCACCAGACTCCCTATTTGTTTTTCCTTCCCAAAGGCATAAACACTGGCCAAAAAGCTATCTTAGTGCAAAGAATAAGAATGAGGAGAAATCATGGAAATCTACATGATATGCAGCTAATGACATCTAAAGAGGCACCTTAGGACAGTTTTAGGTTTATAATCAAAGATCAAGATGGGCTGTCTCTGGGTCAGATGTTCCGTAGTAACTGAGCTCCAGGAAAGAACTTTGGACCTGCCCTGTTATGAATCTGTGTTCCTGAGGTGGATCTAAAATGTGTATAGCCCATAAATTTTGAAAAAAGGAGAAGGAAACGCTTCCTGAAGCTTTCATCATGCAATACTTCATCCTTCAACTCACCAAGTGTCCATGGAGTATGTACTAAGTGCCAGGCAAGGAGCTGAGCACTGTGGCTACAAAGATGAATAAAACAGAATCTCCCTCTGCTCTCAGGGTGCTCATGGTCTGTGATATCTCCCACCGAGAACTCTTTAGAGGGCCTAGTATACTAGTAAGTCACACATGTGCACACACCTGCAGATACACATACACATGCACACACATACATACACCTACACACACAATGTATTAAAACACATTAGAGTCTCGCTCACAGCTCACTATTTGATACTCAGCACCTACACCCAGAATACTAAGCTTTCTGTCTCACTGCTTAGGCTTCTCCGTATCTCTTGTCCTATGTCCTCAAAACAAAAGGCAAGTGTGTCCAGATGCTGTGAAGGTTTATGGATTGTGTCGCTGCAAAGGTCAAAATGGACACTGCTTCAGAACAGAGGACAATGTGAGCAACAGAAGTTCTTAGGCAAGAGAAAGGACAAGTGAATTCCCTTATCAAACCTTCCCTCTCAGACTGAATGAATGTGATCCTAACATAACTGAGAGGTACTGCTTCTCTTCAGATACCAAATTGTGATTCTGGAGGTATTCACAATCAGCACTATACTAGTATTTGCAATAGTCGCAGACAGAAGTTGAAGAATATTTCACAATATTAAGCAATGCTTGTTACTCTTGAATTTATCCTTATGTAGATATGGACATAATACATGTGAAGTATAATAAAAATTATATTGGCAACCAAATGAACATTATGGTGTTTTTATATTTATAAAAAATAGCCAAATGTAAAAGTAAAATTTAAATGCCAGCTTTATCTAAAATTTGTTATATTCATTGATTACAATTGGTTTTTACCTATTGTTTTTAATAAATCTTGAATATTTTAGGGTGAATGTAATTTTTAAAATATACATGATAATTTTATTTTTTCATCTTTACATGTACTCTGATATTTTTTCAAAATGTAATGAAATTTTATACTTCTGAGAAAAAATACATTTTATCTCTAATCCTTTAGTTCATTTCTATAAACAGCACTTTAATTATGAAAAATATTAAGTAAAACAACATAACTAGTGATTTTGCTATAAAGAGAAAGATATCTTACAGAATAAATATATTATAATTGATGAAATATGCATGTGTTTTATTCAATCAGACATTAGCCCATAATACCAGGACATGCACAGTGATAATTAAATTTAGTCATCTTTAATGTCATGCCAACTTTTTTATTATATAAAAACCATGGCTTCACCCACATTAATTTTATTCTGTCATTACGAAGGTATATCTGTCAAAGTAGAAAGAACGTATTTCATTTCACAGTTTGTTAGCTTGATTTGAAACCTCTATGCATGTAGAAACATGGTTTGTGGGCCTCTGTTTGTCCTCTCATCCCTAGTGCTGAAATGTTAGGGGCGGCCAGTGAAGGAGTCACCAAAAATTAACACAAAATGATTGAAGCTCCAAAGTAAGAGAACAAGTTCAGTAGGAAAATAAGCCTCTTCCCTCTTCTTGAATACTCAGAGGAACCTTACAGGCACACAAGGCCACAGAGACTGTTAAATCTTGGAGCCAGTATCAGAGCAAGACTGATTGGCTTTGCCCAGTGTTCCTGGGAGGACTTTCTATGCAGACAGATGTAGTTTGTGTAGTTTAAGGGTCCCACAAAGTACAAAACATGCAAAAATAACTAAGGGATTTTCAGGTTTAGAGGCTCTGCCAATGGTTTCCGTGTCTTGATTGTCCTGGGACTTAGAAGTGATCAGCCCTGGAAATCCCCAGCTTGGCTCTAACTGGATGGTCTCTGTGGGTCTGTTCCATTGCAGCGTTTAGAGTATATAGAAAAATCCCACTTGCCTGCATCACCCTTATAATACTTATTACTTTCTATTTTGCATTTTATAATTACTTACAGAGCCAGACCTCTCTTGCTGTTCCACTTAAAGAGGAATGGTATATGTCTGATTCATATTTCTGTTTCCCCTCAATGCCTAGCTCTGTAGTCAACACATTTTTCTTGGATAGTTAAATGAAAATAAGAATATTTTTTTTTTACATTTTCAAATTGCAAAGCCTTCATCCCAGAGCAAACATAATCCTGCTAATTATCAACTAATTCTTTTCTTTAAGAATATTCCTCTGTCTTCCTCTTACAGTGGCATTATTACCAACACCATTACTAACCTTGTGGTCAGCCCAAATTTTAACCGAAGATGGGAATTATATACCAGGAGTCAATATGATTTAAGAAATTAATGTTTTAATTCCAGACAAAAATATTCTCTCTTTTATTTTTTAGCATTATTGAGGTATAACTGATTAATAAAATTATAATATATTTAAAGTGTACAACATAATGATTTGATATACATATACATTGTGAAATGATTTTCACCATAAATTAACATATGCATCACGTCAGATAATTACCTGTTTTAGACACGGGTTCTACTCTCATCAAATTTCAAGTATACAATCCAGTATTATCAACTATGATTACCATTATATATATTAGATCCTTAGAACTTAACATCTTATAACTAGAAGTTTGTATCCTTTTACCAATCTCTTATTTCCTCCATCCCCCAGCCCCTGGCAACCACCATTCTACCCTCTGTTTCTATAAATTTGACTTTTTTTAAAGATTCCACATGTAAGTGATACCATGCAGTATTTGTCTTTCTTTATCTGGCTTATTCACTTATAAATGAATAAAGAGTAATTACATTTTCTTTATTCATTTATCTATCGATGGGCACTTTGGTTGTTTCCTTATCTTGTGACTACTGTGACTACTTATGCAATGAACATGACAACAGATACCTCTTTGAGATAGTGAATTTATTTACTTTGGATATATACCCAGAGTGGGATTGCTGGATGAAATGGTAGTTCTCTTTTTAATTTCTTTTTTAAAAATATTTTATTGATTTTTTACAGAGAGGAAGGGAAAGGGATAGAGAGTTAGAAACATCGATGAGAGAGAAACATTCATCAGCTGCCTCCTGCACACTCCCTACTGGGGATGTGCCCGCAACCAAGGTACATGCCCTTGACCGGAATTGAACCTGGGACCCTTCAGTCTGCAGGCCGACACTCTATCCACTGAGCCAAATCGGTCAGGGCCTCTTTTTAATTTCTTGAGAAACCACCATATTGTTTTCCATAGTAGTTGAATCAATTTACACTCCCACCAATAGTATTCAAGGATTCTCTTTTCTCTACATTCTCGCCAGCATTTATCTCTTGTTTTGTTTGTTTGTTTCAAAGTAGACATTCTAATTGGTATGAAAACACATCTTATTGTATTTTTTTAAAATATCTAAAAATAAATTATTCACTTATTTTTTAAAATAAATGTATTGGGGTGGCATTGGTTAATAAAGTCACATGTATTTCAAGTGTACAATTCTATGCTACATCATCTGTATGCCCACTACCAAAGTTAAATTTTCTTCCATTACCATATATTTGACTTCCTTTACTCTTTACTACTCCCCCAACAATTCCCTCTGGTAACCATCATACTGTTTCTGTGTCTATGAGTTTTTGTTAGTTTTTCTTACTTGTTGCTTCCAGTTTTATATTTTACATAGTATGAGTGAAATCATATGGTTCTTGACTTTTATTGTCTGGCTTATTTCACTTAGTGTATTCTCAAGGTCCATCCAGGTAGTCACAAATGGCAGTATTGCATATTTTGTTATGGTTGGATAGTATTCCATTGGATATATGTACCACATCTTCTTTATCCAATCATCTATGGAATGTAGAGGGCTCCCCAGGGAAGACACATGGGCATGCTTCCTAAAATATTGTCAGCTGAACCCAAGGTGACTGGCAGAGCCGAGCCTTGGATACACATCTAACCAAGACAGCGATGTGTTCTCAGCATTGACTCTTATCTTTGCTCCCCAGGTGTCGGGGAGTGGGTTTTATTTATTGTAAATCCAGCCAAGCACCAGGAATGATAGGACTCTCCTCCCTCTGACTGGCCCCGCCCTATGGGAGGGGCCCTGAGGTGGAGCCACGCCCTCAGGTTCCTGACTACTCATAGCGCCCCACCAGCAGGCTGCCCAGAACTGATGGTATAAATTAAACATGCGGTTCCGGTGCTGGGGCTCTGTTCATCTATCAGAGGGCAGACGCCACACCCAGGCCCAGCTTTTCCCTCTATTTCTGTCTCAGTCTCATTTTTCATTCTTCCTTAGCCCTCGTTGAGTACTACTCAAGATTCTTGAACCCCCGCGTTCTCTCTTTCCACGCTGGTCGTGGGAAGAGAGAGCGTACCCCCACAATGGAAGGACACTTTGGTGTCTCCATGTCTTGGCCACCGTGAATAACACTGCAATGAACATTATTGTGGTTTTGACTTATATTTCCCTGATAATTAGTGATATTGAGCATCTTTTCATATACCTGTTGGTTTTTTGTATGTTTTCTTTGGAAAATGTCAAGTCCTTTGCCCATTTTTAAGTAGTTTTGTTTCTATTGAATTGTATGAGTTCTTTGTATATTTTGAATAACCACTTATTGGATATGTGGTTTGCAAATATTTCTTCCATTTAATACCTTTCCTTTTCATTTTGTTAATGGTTTTTGTTTTTTCTTTGCCATGCAGAAGCTTTTGAGTTTTATGTACTCCTACTCATCTATTTTGCTTTTGTTGCCTGGGCTTTTGGCCCAATATCAAAGAGCTTACCCCCTATGTTTTCTTTTAAGAGTTTTACAGCTTAAGGTCTTACATTCAAATATTTAATCCATTTTGAGTTTATTTTTGTTTATGGTTTGAGTAGGAGTAGAGATTCATTATTTTGCCTATGGATATCCAGTATTCCCAGAACCATTTATTAAAGAAACTATTCTTTCCCCATTGTATATTCTTGGCTCCTTTTTTGAAAATTAATTGACTATCATGCATGAATCTATTTCTGGGCTCTTTATTCAGTTTCATTGATCTATTTTCTGTTTTTATGTCAATTGCATATACTGCTTTTATTACTATAACTTTGTGATGTAGTTGAAATCAGAAAGTATGATGCCTCCAGTTTTGTTCATCTTTCTCAAGATTGCTTTAGCTATTTGGGTCTTTTATGGTTCCATACAAATTTTAGGGTCATTTGTTCTATTTCTGTGAAAAATGACATTGGAATTTTAATAGGAATTGCATTGCATATGTAAATCACTTTGGGTAGTATGGACATTTAAACAATATATATTCTTCCAATACATAAAGGTATGAGCACAGATGATCTTTCCATTTATTTGTATCTTTTTCAATTTCTTTCATCAATGTTTTATAGTTTTCAATGTACAGATCTTTCACCTCCTTAAATTTATTTATCAGTATTTTATTCATTTTGATGCTATTATAATTGGGGTTTTCTTAATTCCTCTTTCAGATAGTTGTTAATGTAGAGAAATACAACTGTTTTTGTAAATTGATTTTGTCTTCTACAACTTCACTGAATGTGTTTATTAGTTCTAACAGTTTTTGTGTGTGGACTCTTTAGAGTCTTCTGCATATACTATCATGTAATATGCAAACAGAGACAATTTTATGTCTTCCTTCCCAATTTACTTTCTTTTCCTTGCCTGATTGGTCTGGTTAAGACTTCCAGCACTATATTAAAAAAAAAACAAGATGAGAGTACACACTCCTGTCTCATTCCTTGTCTTATTCCTGATCTTAATCTCTTCCAAAAAATAGAAGAGAAGGGGACACTCCCAGACTTATTTTATCATGCCAGCATTACCCTGATATCAAAGCCAGACAAGGACACTACAAGAAAAGAAAATTACAGGTAAATATCCCTGATAAACATATATGCAAAAATCCTCAACAAAATATTAGCAAAACAAATTCAATATTACATTAAAAGGATCGGACACCATGATCAAGTTGCATTTATCCTAGGGATGCAAGGATGATTTCACATATACAAAACAAGTATGATATGCCACCTTAACATGTGAGTGATTAAAATCTTAAGATCATATCAATAGATGCAGAAAAAAATTGACTAAATTCAGCATTCTTTCATAATAAAAACTATCCAAAAATTGAGTAAAGAAGGAACATACCTCAATATAATACAGGCCATATATAACAAGCCCACAGCTAATGTCACCTTCTTCCTGGACTTTACATTGTTGTTGTTTTTTTTAGGACACAATTTTTATTCTTGAAGCTGAAAGGAACAAATTCAACAGTTCGAAACAAACAACAGCAACACATGCTCCTTTTCCAGTAAAGATCCCTATTTGACAAAAGCCAAACTCCTTGGCTCTGTCTGGTGGCTTCTAGAATAAAAAAATGTTGCACTTAAAGTCCTTGTCAAGAACTATCCTCTGGCCCTGGACAGTGTGTTTCAGTTGGTTGGGCATTATCCCATGCACCAAAACATTGCCAGTTCGATTCCTGGGTTGCAGGTTCAATCCCTGATAGGGGGCATGCAGGAGGCAGTCGATCGATATTTTGCTCTCACATAGATGTTTCTCTCTCTCTCTCTCTCCCTCCGTCCCTCCTTCTCCCTTATTCTCTCTCCAAAATACAATAAAGAAGTCTTAAAGAAAAAAAAAGAATGTACTCTGCTCCCAGACAACTCTGAAATTGCAGACATTGAGCTTCTTCTGATGATGAAACGATTTCCTATTCCCAGTACTTAGGATAATGGTACATGAGACAAATAAAAAAAAATTGCAATTCCATTAATTTCAGGTAGTGTTTTCATTCCAAGTAAGTTATGAGATCAAATATATGGAAATGATCCTCCAAATTTAAAACAGAACTTTCAAGCACATGAGTAAATGCTTCTTCTCTAAGTTAAGATCTGGGGGGAAGTTTTAAATTTCAGATGCATGTTTTCCCTTTTGATATCAATGTCTGCCAGTAAATAAAAATTTGGGTTGCTCCCAAAATCAATATATTGGATCTAGAAAACATTTTACCTCCCTCTCTTTCTCAAACCCATTGAAAGGACAACAAAGATACACGAAAAGAATAGAAATCATAAAAGTTCTAAGAACTGAAGAATAGGACATAAGTGGGCCAAAGATTTGGTAAATTATCTTGAAAATGAATGGCATATGAGATTACACTAATGGATAAAACAGAAAAGAGAAAAGGGTACAACTTGGAGCATAAGAAAAGGCACGAGAGAAGGTACAATGAATGTGAGAGCTGCTACTCCACAAAAAGACCTCTGAAATTGGAGGTCTGGAAGTGAGCAGACACTAATGCAGCTGATTGAAGAATCTATGGGCTGGGCTTTTAGGTGGTGCATAATGAAGAAGGCTATGTTTCTGATGTCAACAAGAAAAATGAAAGGAAACTAGAAATTCCAATAAAAATAAAATGCTGTACAAAACATCATGGCAAAAATATGAAGCATGATTACAAGAACTTTGCAGAATATAAGAGAATATTGAACTTGGAACTTGAAATATTCTACTTCAAACAGTTTTGATTTAAGAACATAAATTATATTGCCTCTCTAACCACACTCTGGTTCTGCAGTGAATAATATTGAGTAATATCATAATATTGTCAATGATGCTGATTACTTTTTGGTTTTCAGACTCAATATGTAGATAAAGCATGAAACACTTAATTAAAGTTACCATTCACAATGTAAATGCTGTCAACCTTGGCAATGTAAAAATAATAGAACTGACCAACAGCAGGTGTTGGGGAGGGGGTGAAAAATGGGAGAGAATGTAGAAGGGATCAACTCCATCACATTTTACACCATGGGTAGTTATTCAGTACATCTGAAGCTGATGGAACAAGGAATAAAAGTATAAACAGTAAAAGAGACAAAAGAAAAAAGGGGGGAGAAGGTACAGTGAAAAGGAGTGGTCAATGAGAGCTGATTAGTCATTTTAGTTATTTTTTACAGCAAGGACTTAAAAGACAATCTTGAATTTATAAGCTAAAAAATAAATGTTTAAAGTTCCATGAAATAGATATTTAGAGGTAACCTCTAGAAGGCTAAAAACAGAAAATATCACAGCTGGTGGTCTCCTGGGAATTGGGCTATAGCTAATGGAAAGACACAGACTTTTCATTTGGCACCCTTATCCCTCAATCAATGAGAAAATGATTCCATATAATAATAGAAACTTGACAGCAGGTTAAATTTCCATGGTCTTTAACCCCAAGGTCAGTGGCTACCTCACTGGAATTCTCCAAGTCTGGTATGTGTAACTTTTGAGGCTGTAGGAGCAGGTCTTCTGAAATATCACCAACTGTCTGCTTGTTTTTCCTGCCAGAATCACCATTTTTCTATGGATGCCATCTTATTTTAAAATCAAGCATCATCGCCCTAACTGGTTTGGCTCAGTGGATAGGGCATCGGCCTGTGGACTCAAGGGTCCCAGGTTCGATTCTGGTCAAGGGCATGTACCTTGGTTGCGGGCACATACCCAGTAGGGAGTGTGCAGGAAGCAGCTGATTGATGTTTCCCTCTCACCGATGTTTCTAACTCTCTATCCCTCACCCTTCCTCTCTGTAAAAAAAATAAATAAATAAAATAAAATAAATCAATAAAATATATATTTTTTCAAAAAGCATCATAAATCTCTCTGTATTTCTCTTTAATAAGGTGTGCTGCTCAAGTCCAGGAATTCCTCACTTTTGAGCTACCAGAAAAGAAAAAGTTGCCAGAACTGACATCCTAAAAATAAGACATGTCTACTTTGAGCTCTAGCAGAGGGTACACTTCTGGAGCACTCTTAGAAACTTCTGAATCCTAATGACAAGGATGGAAGAATGGCTATTAAATTCTAGAAATAGTCCCTCTGCCTAATTTAAATGCCAAAGCCAAGTGCTAAAGAAGCAGAGGATAAAATGGAATGCTGTTCAATCTGCTTCAGGAGATGAGAGGTTGCCCTATTTTTCCTCCACTCCATCTTCCTCCAGCCTCTAAGCATACCCCTAACTTCACTTGACTTTGCTTGGTTTAGCATACTCCTAGCATCACTTCACTTTGCTTGGTTTAATTTGTCTTAGCATCACGTCAGCTTATTTGAACATATGATATAATTCTGAGAGAACAAATTAAATTATCAACATTTCTTAAAAGAATAGACATTCAATTTGACAAAGTTGTTTAAAAGCACATAGATTTTTAAGGAATACAAACTTATTGTAGGGTTTCAAATTAGAAAGTTTAAATAAGTTGGGTAAGAGCACACAGCCTGCAAGTAGTAGAGTACAGCTCAGAATTGTTGTCTTAACTAAATAATGATTAGGAATACGAAGAGATAATAATCCTCAAACCTATACATCTACAATAGACTTAGCGAGCATTGCCTGACCTGAAAATTGATGATGGTACAAAGTTTTTTATACATATTGGAAAATTTCTACTGAGGTTTATTCTAAGCTTTTAGGGGCTACTTAAGTTCAGGGAAATAAAAATTTGGATTTTTTCCCCCTTCAGATAAATCACAAAGAGATTGGGACAAAAAATCATTCCATCTGATTATACCAATCCCTGAGAATATTAAACACCAAAGTGTTCTATTCTGGAATAAAAAAGGTTTTTTAAAAGGTTAACCTATTTTCATTCCAGTATTGCAGAATTAACATAAAATATATTTTTCCTAAAATATGTCAACCTTTTAACCCAATTTTCCTTCTCTTTATATGCCTAAATGTAAATACATAATGTCTTAATTATTATGGACAACAGTAAAAAATTTTAAGAACACTGCCCTAAATCTACACTGACCATTTTCATAATGTAGCTCTCTCTCTATTTTACCTTAAACCTGGTCTATATTACCTGGGAATTTATATTGCTTGCTAGAATTAATCTGAAAATAGATTACATTTTACCAGGCAATACCAAGTGATAATTTTAGTTGCTTGGAGCACTGTGTTAAGATTTTAATGTTCCAAGTTCAGTGGTAAGAAAGACCCTAATCAATTGATATATTTACTATGGAAGCAAAAAGAGTAAAATGACAGTATGTTCTTGTTATCTCTGTCAGGTGGTCAAATCTAACACAGTTTTAAATGTTAGTTTGTATTTTCTAAAATAAAACACAATTTCATAAATTGAAATTCTGTAATATAAAAAACTATACTGAGCCTTCAGAAATCACCAAATTGTCAGTTACCCAACTGCCCCCAAAAGAAGATGGAAGTAATCCAATATAAATATCAACTTGTCATTCAGAGTCCTGGAAGTTAAAGTCATAGGAATCATATAACATGGTAACTTAAGCCCTCTAACTTAACACCGTCTTTTTCTAAATCTAGTTGATTTCTCTAGGGATTATTACTATCATAGGCTAGAAATATTTTCTTTATTTTTAAAAAATATTTTCTTTTGAATAAATATGGTTGCCTAGTAACAGACCCATGGAAATATATCTAAACTACATATGATCAAGGAGATATCACAGATCAGTGAGAAAGGGGAGGATGATTCTGGGACAACTAACTACTAGCATTTTTTTAATGTTTCAGTTAGATCCTCATCTCACAAAAATATTAAAATTAATTCCATATGGATTAGATTTAAATGTGAAAGGTTATGTCATTTTTTTCATACCTACAAAAAAATAGGTGAATTTTTACCTAATCTCTGATTAGGGAAAGAATATTTAAGTTGAAATTCAATGGATGTAATGACAAAGAAAAAGATCAAAGATAATAACTGTCAACATTGTTTTTTCTTCATAGAACATTTTATAAATAGCTGTCTCAAATTATTAAAAATGTTAACGCATATACATTTTTTTTCAAAACACCAAAAGCAAAAACTGAAAACACACACACCTAAAGGTTAAATAAATTGCTCTAGTTAAGAATGCTTTGGTTTAAAGGAATGGTTATCTATTCCCAAGGAAAACTTATGGGGAATCTAACTGAAATGAAGTACAGGAAGTATAGCTAGATCTCATGGCAGGAGGAAAATGATTAGGTAGCTCTTCTCTCCATCTCCATCTCCATCTCTCTCTGATGCACTTGGTCTCTTTTCTCTGTCCTCAGCACACCTCCTGTGCTTTTCTTCTGAAGGAAACCATGCCCGCTCTTCCCCTATAACTTCAATTTATGTGGGGCTTTAATTGGTCTTGGTGCCAATTTTAGCTCCAGAACTCATTACCATCATACTGCCTCAGTCTTTCAGTGTCTTAGTCCCAAACTTATGGAAAGAAGATGTAATAGGCCCAACGTGGTCATGTTTCTACACATGGTTCAGCCAGGTATGCCCACTGGGTAAAAGGGTCTCTCATGGACATAGAACTGGTGAAGTCTATCTATTATTCAGTAGGTCTGGGTACAAGGCAACTCCAAAGATTGGGACATGGTGGGCAAACACCAAAGACACATCTACGACACATTTGATGGTACTGTGATGTTAACATAAAGCTTCACAATCAGTAGTTAAGCAAGAAAGCCTACTGCAAAGTTTTACGGTCAAAATCATCTCCAATGTGTGAAGAAAATGAGCATGGCTATGTTAGCAGTACAAGACAAGGGTGACATTTTGTGTTTTGGGGTTTTTTTTTATACTTGTTTGTACTTTTCAAAGTTTCTACCACAAACATGCATAATTCTAATAATCAGGAAGGCAATAAAGTAAAAGACCAAAGAAAAGCCAAACAATGTTAGAAAAGAAGTGCCAAGTATTCATTAGGTGGAGTTCTCAGGTCATTTTTTGTGACATGTCCCAACTTTCAATCCCACCATCCACTCTGCTATTCTCGTGGCTTTCCCTGACCAGTGGATGCTCCTCATCCCTCAAGGCATAAATGAAACAGTCAGCCTTCCTCCACTGCCATTGTCCCAACAAGACTCCTCATCTGTGTCTTTTAATCTTGAATTCATAGCTCTACTATAATCCTCATCCCAACTGTGTTTTTGTTAGCTGTCTATGCCTCTGTCCTCCCAGCTACACTTGCAACTCCTTTTAAGGAGTTAATAACGTATCCTATTTTATGTTTCATCAGCAGCTAGCACAAGATGTGAGAAAGAGTAGATTCTCAAAAAATGTTTTGCTGAATAAATGTTGAAAAGTCAGAGTTCTTTCTGTTAGGTCGCCGAAGGAGGAACGTATGAGGTCAGAGTGGTGAGGGATTATGAATTTATTCAATCATCCGCATACCAAGTGGCTGAGCCTGGATGGCTCCAGAATCCAGTGACAGGAGTCAGCGGCTTTTAAAGGACTTTTGGCGGGCTTTTTCTGGGCA
Organism: Myotis brandtii; assembly: GCF_000412655.1. Classification (NCBI taxonomy): domain Eukaryota; kingdom Metazoa; phylum Chordata; class Mammalia; order Chiroptera; family Vespertilionidae; genus Myotis; species Myotis brandtii. The sequence goes on from NW_005371410.1 coordinate 9,375,567, forward strand.
GAGAATTATTTGTGCATTCCCAGAGGGGAGATAATGGAATGTGATCACCACAAGTGAAATGTGGTCTCAGCAAAGGGAATGTCCATAGTGAAATGGCCTGAAAAGCCAGTTATTCAATTATTTGATCAAATCTAACACTTTCTTTATTAGGGTCAGAGACTTTAATTGTTCTCATACCAAAAACATTTTTTTAAAATAAGAAAATAAATGAGATGTTTGTGACAAACTAAGAAAAAAACAAAACATGGACTTCAAAGCCCAGCAGACAGGCTTTGAATCCCAAGCTCCATTCCTCACTAGTTGGGTAAATTATTAAGTTTTCCTGAGCCTCAATTTCCACATCTTTAAAATGAGGATGATAAAAAAAAGCTGTGGCACATTTGCACCATGGAATACTATGCATAGTAAAAAAGAAGGATCTCTTATCCTTTGAGGCAGCATGGAGGGATCTGGAAAGTATTATGGTAAGTGAAATAAATCAGTCGGAGAAAGACAAGTATCACATGATCTCACTGATATTTGGAATCTAATGAACAAAATAAACTGATGAATAAAGTAGATCCAGAGATATAGAAAAATGCAACAGAATAATGAATTTCAAAGGGACGGTGGGGAGCTTATATGCATATCCATGAACACATATAATAATAAATAATAAATAAAATTAGGGCAAAAACATTTTTTACACAGAGTTGACTTAAAGATTAAAGGTGAAATATTTAAAATGGTTGGCACATAGTAGGAGCTTAACAAATGGCAACTATTATTCATATTGGGGTTATTAACTTGACAATGAAATGGGCAGGCAATACCTAGAGATTTGTAAACTAATGGAAAATACATGGCATTTGAATTATTTTTCAAAACTGATTAAAAGGGATTTTTCACCAAAGTCACTAATCTATATATATAAAAGGCTAAGTGTCCATCTGACCGGTAGCTATGATGCACACTAACCACTAGAGGACAGACACTCAATGCAGAGCTGCCAAGCTGTGGTGACTTGGCAGAGGTGGTTCTCGGGTGACACATCCCAGAACCAGAGAGGAGGGGCTGCGCTATTCCACCTTCGGCTATGGGTTATGTTATTGCTGCCAGCCCCAAATCTGGTTTACTGCACACTTGCATTTGTGTTCCACACCCCAGTGCTGCCCTAGGTGCAGCTGGCTGGCCAGAGAGGGACCGAGGGAGGTTGGCTCCAGGGTGTGTCCGCCCATCTTGCCCAGTCCCGCCCCACTGGCCACCTTCTAATTAATTTCCTTTCAATGTGCATGAATCTGTGCACCAGGTCACTAGTATATTATAAATGTAAATAAATGCCAGTACCTCTAGAATGTACAAAGTTGGAAAAGTTATGTGAAATCCTAGAGACATTAGGACTTACAGAGGCTGTGTGATCAAATTTTAGCCCTTAACACACTATTTCAGACCACCATTTTCAGCTGAGAGGCCATTAATCCATTAAAGCACATTATTTCAAACAAATCTCAGGTTGTCAAACTCTGCTATTGCACTTTTCTGTTAAGTGGGGTCAGATTTTTTCTATTTTGTTAGCTGTGGTCAAAAACACAATGGATGGCTTATCAGTAAGGACATTCTAAGAGAAAGGAACAGGCCTGGCCACAGAATGCAGAGAGATTCATCTTTGCCTGGAATATGATGAACTGAAGAGAGAGAGAGAGAGAGAGAGAGAGAGAGAGAGAAACAATAAAATTTCTGGTCTGGATCAAATGGAATCTCCAAAAAGCAAGGTTCTGAGGAGACAGCACCCACTTGCTGTGGGTGAACTTGGTGGGAATCTGTGAGTGGGGCAGGGAATCGCTTGGTTGTGTGCTAAATACTTTGTGTTTTATTATATTATGCACTTTTTAAATACATAGCTATTGAGCATCTACTGTGTGGAAGACCCACACTGAGGAGTGGCCAGTATACAAAGGCAAAGGTAAGGCCCAGGCCCAAGGGAATTTCCACTCCACTCGGGAAGCATGACAAACTCACAAACAGCACCAGCATCAGGTCATGCAGGTTATGTGTCACAATGCATACCTCTTAAGCACCCTGCAAGCATCACCTGGTTTCAAAGGACTCTTGGAAGCTCAAACATTATCAAAGGTTCAGAACACTCACTGAAAAGGTATTCATGAACAAACATGGTAGTCCAAGGACTGAATAAGACTTTACAAGGAACATTTCCCGAAGCATATGCATGTTGTAAATATTTTTCTTCTAGACTTTAAATTGCCTCTATTAATGACTTTTATTATAATAGTTATATAAGCTCCCTCCTTGGGGTCTTTGCACCTACCATTCCTTCCTCTTAAACCTCTCTCCCACGCCCCCAATTTTACAAGTCCTGCTCCCTCATCCATTCAGATTTCTGATCAAATGCCACCTCCTTAGAGGTGCTTGTCCTCCCATTGCTTCTCTCTCTCTCCTTCTCTCTCTCTCTGTTTCTCTCTCTCTTTCTCCCTCTCTCTCTCTGTTGCCTCCTTTCTGCTTTATGTATTTATCTGATGATATATGTTATTACTCAAACTGTATTATTGTATTTGTTTACTTTCTGTCTCTCCTTGCAGAAAGTCATGAACACTTCTGTCTATTTCACCAGGATCACCCGAGGCCTAGAATATTAATTACCTGCTCATAGAAGACACCTTATAAAATTTTTTCAATGACTAAAAGGATGAAGTGCCTCCTTAGAAACATTATATTCCTTTAAATAATCTCAAGAATGGCAAATCTTGCCCTAGCTGGTTTGGCTCAGTGGATAGAGTGTCGGCTTGTGGACTGAAGGGTTCCAGATTCGATTCCGGTCAAGGGCACATGACCCAGTTGCAGCTCGATTCCCCTAGTAGGGGGCGTGCAGGAGGCAGTCAACCAATGATTCTCATCATTGATGTTTCTGTTTCTCCCTCTCCCTTCCTCTCTGAACTCAATAAAAATATATTTTTTTAAAAAATAGCAAATCTTTATTTAGAGGATGTGAATTTGAATTTTTGAATCAATCAAGTTCCCTTAGAGCTTTCTGGTAAATAAGATGGGTGAAGAGACTGAACTCGTCCACTCATTCATTCAACAAATACTTATGTTGACAGTAACTGTGTGCCAGGCACTATTCTAGGTGCTAGATTATTTGGTCCGTCCAAAAGAAAATGTAACTATAAAGCAAGATGATGGGCTTTGTTATGTGATGCTAAACTGAATCTGAAGGGTTCCAAAGATGTCTCACACAATAGCCGCACAACCAAAACGGAAGTAAAACTTGAGAAAATGATCACTCAGGGTGCAGATGTGGAGATCCTGGCATGTTTGTTTTTAAAAGACAGGTTTCAGCCTTTTATGATTCACTTTCTATAAATAGATTCTCTTGGGTTCCCAAAGAGGCAGGAAGGGGAGGGGTGCTATAGTGAGGTCTCCTCCAAATTATTCTGGACATCGCAATGTGGAGCAGACTCATCTCCCACAGCTGTTTGTGTGTGGAAAATGAGTGAGCCTGCAAGTTGAAGCTGAGACAGTTTTGGGGTTCACAGAGACAGGGGAAAATATTTTCAGATATAAGTAAAGATCCTAAAGACATACATGTGGATAATATATATATGCAAATAAATAGCTCATATTTGTTATTGTTGTTTGTTTCTTCCCACTCAGGGTCCAGAACAGAAATTATGTGGTTAGTATTCCTGGCTTATAATACAGTCCTTTAGAACAAGATTATCTAAATTGAATCCTAATGGTGTTTAATACTTATCTACACCTAACCGTGCTTGAAAGTTCTAGTCTATTGTGTATGTGGTAAATTCTACAGCCTGGCCAACTCAGCACTCATCAGTACCAAATTGTGAAGCACCAGATTTTGCTTTGCCTTTCTCTAAATGACTGTCTTTGCAGGTTCTTCATTCCCAACAACACCTTGCACTTTGTGTTTAGTTACAATAAATATTTCCCCAGCAACTCCACAGGGGAGCCTTCTGGTAGAAATTATTTTTGGTGGCTCCCCTGCTTCCACAACCTTTTGAGTACAGCAGACCCCAAGAGCCGGATGTCCAAATTATAACAGTTAAATCCACGTGGCTGCAGGACCCATACAGCGGTGGCTTCCGTCAGCTCTTAAATAAAATATTAGATGTGTGCCTATTGTTTGTGAGCTGTCCACCATCCCTTGTTCAGCTGGCTGGGGTTAAAGGGTATGTAGATTAGTTGGCCAGCTGTTTGGTAATTGTCAAAGCCAGTTACTTGGTAACCCATAGAATAACATTCTCTGGAGGTAGAGTCTTTGTTGCTAAGCAGTAAATCCAGGTAAAATAACCTTTCTCTAGTTCTTATGTCCAGTCTTAAAACACAGGGTATAGGTTGGCTTGTCTCTCCTACAGGCTGCCCACCCCTTTTGTTTTTTTTGCCCAGGCCATGAAATGAGTGCTGATAACGTGGTCAGCCCTCATGTGCTGGAACTAGTTCACTGCTGGTGCAGGCTGGGAAGCAGGCAAATGGCAGGGGGCAGGTTTTGTGGATCGTGGTATCTCCCCTGCCAGGTAAGTATGGCAGGGGGCAGGTTTTATTCAGCTGTGCTCACAGGTTGCCACTGGCATAATGTACCTTCCAGATCTTGGTTCGTGATTCGCCAATATATCAGTCAGATGGGCACAGAGAAGATCAAAACAATTACAGAGATTTAATGAAAAGGAAGGAAAGTGTGTGCCTGATGATATAACAACTCTGTTGCTGTTATTATTGTTATTATTTGTTCCAATTTAAAATAGCTTATTGCCCTCAATACTTACACAAATGTTTGTTTGTTTTGTGTTGTTGTTGTTGTTTAATGAGCAAGAGTACTGAGAAGGAGGGGACTCAGGCAGGAAATCCTCACTTCAGTCTCCAGAGACTGAACCGACTTCCACCTCTAAGGGGTTGATTGCATACGAGATAATCAACCCCCTCCACAAAACAACTATACCTCTTACTACCTCAGAATTTTTGGGGAGGTCAGGAAATAATGTTACAGGTGAATATCTCAGGTAAATTCCACTCATTATTTTTATTGTCTCATCGGGCAGCATTGCAGTAGAAGAGAAATAAGAAAGTGGTGTTTTGGTTTCCTTAATCAACTATGAATTCAAGGACATTATGTTAACTGAAATAAGTTAGATGGAAAAAGACAATACCTATGATTTCACTTATATGTGGAATATAAAACAACAAAGTAACAAACTAACAAAATAAAACAAAACAAACTCACAGATACAGATCAACAGAATGGTGGTTGAGGGAGGGTGAATTGGGGTCAAATATATAGTAACAGTTGGAAACTAGACTTTTGATTGTGAGCACACAATACACACACACACACACACACACACACACACACACACA